>NW_004797374.1:1533090-1534705 GCF_000002075.1 Aplysia californica
GGGGGGGATATTAAAGTGGTGCAGAGGAACAAACAGAAAGAGAGAGAGAGAGGAAGAGAGATATTATAGCGAAAGGTGGCGAGAAATAGCGACATGCTTTCCGAAAGAAAAGATCTGCTATCGTTGTTACCCAACAATTTATTTTATGTCTAGGTTTCTGTCGCTGTTTTGTGCCCGGGAATACAAGCTATCACTCTCGCTGTAAAACCTGAAAATTTCTGCCAAATTATTCCGGCCACCGGCGTGGATTTATTGTATCTTCGTCGACATGTACTCGGCGTCTTCCAAAGAAATCCGCCGGATTTGATGCGCTGCACGGTGTTTATGCTGTAACCTCTTTATGTCCTGGAGGATTCAAGATGAAAAAAAAAGTGTTAACAAAACAAAACAGATAACCCCACCATTATTCTATCCCTGGAAGCCTTTCTATTGCGTGAGTTACAGGAATGTAGATATATTGAAGACTCAAGGGGTTTTTCTGTGGGGAGGGGGCGGATGATGGAGTCACATGTTTTCCTACGTATTACTTATACCCAACGGTGGCTTCATAACACAACAGTTTGAAGGAATAAGTTCTTTTTATAGATAGAAAGAGTGATATGAGTCCAGGTAAAAATAATGATAGTAAATTAATTATAATAATATTCATAATATAAATCTTAAGTCACATGAAGTTGTGTGTCGATAATGCCGTAAAACATCTACTCAATCAATCAATCACATGAAGTTCCGAAGTCTAAAACAAAGGAGCATAGAAAAGCGAAGTACTGTATTTCTTTTTTTTAGAATCGGACTGTATATAATGATAAGCTAAGAGGAAAGAAACTGGGCATAAAGTCCTATTGAATTTTACCTTGCATTCTGGGCTCCTTTTGTCCTACGAATTAACTCGCTGCATAGCCACCACATTCCTCATTCCTACCACCGTGTGTATACGTCATTTCAATGTGTATTTTAGAAAACCACTGTGACCCAACTAGTCTAATTGGCATAGCATGACGGGAAAAGCTGAGGTAACAACGTTATAAAAAAAAGTAAATACAACTTAAACTCTGAGGTAAAGGTATGTAGTTGAATCAGAATATTATTTTGGATCGCAGCATAATAATACCTGCAGCATATTGTGTGGACAGGGAGTTCAACGAACGTATAGTTGGAAGGCCAATAATTCATGGAGTTTAAAACGCCAAGGAGAAGAATGACTTCATTTTAGCAAGGTAAAACTTCGCCGAAATCTTTCTTCATATTTATTGTTTTAACTCATTTTTTTTATTGTTTGCTTCCACAACGAAATGAATTGACTTTTGTTTGCTTTAAATTGTTTTTGTTTGCCTTAAATTGTTTTTGTTTTTTAAAACGAATACATAATATTAATGTGTGCGTTATTAATATATTTAAGTATGATTTAATAGAATTCTCCAGAAGTTCTGTGCCATCATGACTTCTTCACGAGATTGTCAGGATTGGCAACTATACATGTCTGAGACGTCAATACGATTTTGCCTCCAATCACATTATAGAGGGAGCTGTCAGTACTATCGAGAGAGAGAGAGAGAGAGAGAGAGAGAGAGAGAGAGAAAGAGAGAGAGAGAGAGAAAGAGAGAAAGACAGACAG
>NW_004797374.1:1537038-1538690 GCF_000002075.1 Aplysia californica
TAGGAGGGATTTGGGAGATGGTGGTGGTGGGGATGATGGGTGCAGAAAGCAGAGATTTGAGAGCGGAGGGGAGGGGGAGGGGGATAGGTGCAGAAAGGAGGGATTTGAGCAAGTCTGTTGTGAGTCAAAAAAGCGAGCCACTGAAGAGGCGTCCACGTGCCGTTGGTTGGTTGTAGCGGCGAGAGCGTAGCCGGTCGCGTGCTTTTATCCTCGTGTGCCAATGATAGATTTTATTCCCTTTTTTTTAGTTCCCTTTCCCTCCTTTCTTTTTCTGTCTTTCTCTTTTTTTCCTGCTGCTCACTCCGTCGATTTGTATTACGAGTGCCGAAACGTTCTGCTTTTCTTTCTTCTTTCTTTCTTCTTCTTCTTCTTTTTTTCTCTCTCTTTTTTCGCCTTCTTTCTGCCCCCGCTGCTTGCTTTACAGTTCATCCATAGCTGGCTCGTTTGTTTACAGTCTGATTCGCGGCCCGGGCGGTCATTCGCTTCCGGGACGGAGCTGTTGGCAAGATCTGCTGCACGTGATGACATTGCTGTTCATTTTCTCGGACTTGGAGGAAGTGTTGTATTCAGACCTTACTTAATAAGTGCTGGTCAGTTAATTGAGCATTCACGTTGGCGGACTTGTGAAGTTGTAAACTTTAATTGTAAGATTGTGTTTTTGTTAGGGCTTTTAAGAAAATTGTTGCTGTTTGTTTTTTTACGACATTCCTACGTAAATACCCCGTGGTGGTGTAAGTGTGTACGCGCTAACGAAGTAAGGAATAACGTTATCAGTTGTAAAAAAATAATATTATTATTTCATTGAAATTGTCCTTATTCTGCTGTCAGTTTTCTTTAATGGAACTGACATTATACTTATTCTGCTATCGTTTTTTTTTCCTTCTTCTTGAAATGGCATTATTGTCTTTTGATGTCAGTTTTCTTTTCTTGCATTGAAATTATTATCATTCGCCTTTCGGATTTATATCCTTGCATTGACATTCTGCTGTCGTTTTTCTATTCAAAGACATTTTTTCCCTACCATGTTTGTCCGTTTCACAGTGTGTCATTCTTAAAACGGTTGCATGGCTGCAAATCACCTTTTAAGGTTTCGCTTTATATTTCGCAGTACATTAACTAGGTTGTGGGAGGTCATTTTATATGGCTTTTCTGTCGGGAATAAAAGCAGACATAAAGAGTGGGTGGTTGGCCGGTGCTCTGGTGTGGTTTGCTTCTTCTTTCCTATCTAACATCTATCGTCCTTATCTCCCCTTCTTTTTTTTGTTTGTTTGTTACTCTCTTGTAACACCTTTAATCTTCTGGCGCTCTTATGACCGTATGCAGTTGCGAGCGCCGTAAAACCTCTACTAAAACTAAAAGACATAAAGACAAAATTGACTGAACTGCTCAAACACTGTATTTATTGTTCTTGAAGGCTAGTATGTTGATTTTCTGATCCTCTTGATAATAGTATTTTTTCCATTGATTACTGTATATAAACGTTATACTTTGTACTGTGTTTGTATGGTTGACAGCTGGCAACTGTTATGGGGTTTGCGTCTTCTCGTCTGACAAACATCCGTCTTCTTCATCTTTCTACCCTCTTTTCTTTGCTTTAAACGCACACACACACACACACACACACACACACACACACACACACACACACACAC
>NW_004797374.1:1540324-1543393 GCF_000002075.1 Aplysia californica
AATTACTTACTTTCTAATTATTTTCGGTGGTTACCAGGTTGGTTCCGAACATCTTCAGGATTTAGGACAACCTTGAGATCGGAACACCACGAAGCTTCAACTTTTATTTTTTAAAAATAAATTCTAAAAACAAAAGAAGATTTTAATGATGAAAATAACTGGTAACCGTTGGTTTCCATTATAAAAAGAAGTCGGAACTTTTCTTTCGTAGCATTAACCGTGGAAATCGGTTCCGAAATCGTTTCTTCGCCCAGCTCTGGTTGCTATGGGTTCATGGGCCGAAGCAGGGGAAAACAAAACATGAGGGCAACATGGGATACAAAATGTGTATAATGACTTGACCCAGTGCGGGTAAGAAGAGCCAGCACTCCCTCACTAAACCCCTAAAGACCTCTCGCATGTACCGTAGGGTTATTGATTACTGATGGTAACATTGTGCGTTCGTCCAAATGCAGCGGCCCTACGCTTACCGAATGGCATTTACTAATTAACAAAGGCACCGTTCGACCCCAGAATAACAGGGTTCATTTTTAGATGCAACCAATATTGAGATATTATTATCTGAGTTCAAAGTTTTAACGCCGTGTATCTACCGCTACAGAAGAACAAATTAAGATTGCTTATCTCGGAGACTACTAGAATAGGGCTTTATACGTCAGTACAATGATGCAGAGGGCGTACGGAGGACAGATTCTTTAACTCCTAACAGTAAAGGCACTCTAACCCTATATAGGTAACTATTTTGAGGTAGAATCTCGTTACTCATGGTCGTGACTGCATTTATTATTTTCCGATAGACGACCAATCTATGTAGAAAACAAAGCAGGCAATATAAGATGTATTATATAAGATGTATTACAGTTTTTGCCTTCTAGTTATAGTCACATAACGAGATCAACTGGGCTGCAGCAGAGGACACTAAACTAGAATTATTTACGCAATGTTGGCAGTGCCACTGAAAATGGTACAATTACTATATGAGCTATGGAGCTCCGAGAACCTTATATTATGTAAGCATGCCGTGTGGAATGGAAGATAATTATGATAAATCCCCGGAATAACTTCTAAAAGTCCATGTACTTTTTAAACTTTTTATTTCCTTGGGGACGCGTGTTCTCGCCATTCGAAAACTCCCAAAGACGAGTTGATTATGGCACTTAAAAAAAAGAAAGCTTACTCAGACATAGAGATTCCCACGTCTTGAGACACATGAGGCAATCAGAGATGGCCAGGAAGATCTGTCTGAAGCTAAGGCGAGGACATCACTCCATTTTTTGCCTACTAGTTTTGGTCTTTCGCTATAGTCAGTTTCCAGTTCATCTTTGGTTGTCCCCTTCCTCTTTTCCCATCGATTTTCCAATACTCAGCCTGAAGGGAATTTTCTCGAGTTTGGGAGTCAAAGGATATGTTGGTCCAACATTCGTTGTCTTCTTTCGCATTATAATATGGTGTTTTTCATCAGTTCCTGATGGGATGCAGTTGCGAGCGCCGTAAAAACTCTACTTAGACTGAAACTGAAACCTAATGGGATCATTCTCTTACTTCTTTGTTCGTAATGAAGTCTTTCCACTGGATGTTGAGTATCCTGCTTTGGCATTTACTCTAAGAGGAGTCCAGTCGCCTGTCAAGCAATTATTCATATTTTTCATAATTCAATTACGCTTTCTTCATTGAAAAAAATAACAGGACATTCAACAACATGTGTATATGTACTATTCAAAATATGCACAGTGGGTGATTGGCGGGTGCACTGGTATGGTTTGCTCTTTCGTTCCTATCGAATATCTATCGTCCTGATCTCTCCTCCTTTTTTGTGTTTGTTACTCTCTTGTAACACTTCTAATCTTCGGCACGTATATGATTTTATTGGGTTGCAAGTGCCGTAAAACTCTGACTAAAACTAAAAAATATACACGTTTAGCGTGTTTCAGGAGTATATATTTCTAATGGTTGGAAAGGAACCACAACATTGCCTTTGGCTTGCAGCTGATCGGACATAATTGTTTTGTGCCATCTAAGTCCGTAACCCTATCCGTAAGCCCTGGGGTCATTTTGTACCCCCGGGGTTGTATTCGTCACATTTATTTAGAATACTTCTAGGACGAAGATCTCTTTGAAACTTTCAGTATTTCTCAAAAAATCGTTTTGACAGACTGCTAAGCAAAGCATACGGATCGGATTAACGAGTAAATTTCCTCTTTTCAAGTGGTGGCACAGAGTTCCCTACGTTGTATGGATACTGTAGTAAAAAACACAACGTACGGATAGGTAAAAGCGAAAGCCATGGTAAATGACTCTATCGTGGAGGCTGTGGAGCTACGATGGCCAGTATGTTACGTCACCACTCACAGGCAGCTCGGCCGTTGGCTCTCAGTAAAGAATAAAAATCACTATAACTTTCTGCAGACCTGCCAGTGGGCATATTATATTTTTTAAACAAACAGGCACAGAAAACCATCCTGTTTTTTTACAGGGTTCTGCTGAACAATCTCCTAATATTATGGGTCGATGACAACTTTCATTCTTTCTCTCTCTTTCTTTCTCTACTTCTATCTATCTCTCACTCTTTCTCAGTCTCTTTCTCTTCATCGCCCTCCCTCCCTCCCTCCCTCCCTCTCTCTCTCTCTCTCTCTCTCTCTCTCTCTCTCTCTCTCTCTCTCTCTCTCCCTTTCTCTCTCTCTGTCTCTCTTTGTGCCTCTCTCTCTCTCTCCCTTTCTCTCTCTGTGCCTCTCTTTCTCTCTCTGTCTCTCTCTCTGTCTCTCTCACTCTCCCCCCTCTCTTTTTATCTCTTTAAATCGTTCACTCAGACAGGAAAAAAACCCGCTAATGGATGATATTATATTCTATAGGTGTCAGAAAGGCTCTTCAATTAAGTTGTTTGTCTCCTACTTCAAAGTGTCAGATCCGAAAAAAGACATCAGCAATCACGCTTCGGCTCTCATTTCTCAGGATGGATGCTCTTGAAAAACAAGCCTTTTATCGTCGAATTTTGTCTACGTAGTCAAATAGGCATCGCGATGAACAAAGGCAATTTGAAACCACATAGAAATTTAATGTGACCCGATAGAC
>NW_004797374.1:1546650-1547735 GCF_000002075.1 Aplysia californica
GAGAGAGAGAGAGAGCTATGGGTCAAACGGTTCGACAGGGGAATTGGGATGAAGGGAGCAAGTCGGACTACCAGGAAGTGAAAACTGGTCTAGGTAATTTATAATTTATAAAGCTTCAATTGATAATTTGATTCTTTTGCACACAAAAACCCAACACCGAAGGGATGTAGGCTACTGTAGGGGGTGGGGGGAACTAAAGTCCCAAAAACAACAACAACAACAACAACAACAACAACACCAGCAGCAGGAAGAAGAAGAACAACAACATCAGCAACAACAGCAACGACAACAACAACAACAGAAACAATGACACAACATTAACAGCAACAACAACAACAACAACAACAACAACAAAAACAACAACAACAACACAACAACAATTATAATGACACGACAACAACAACAACAACAACAACAACAACAACAACAACAACAACAACAACAACGAAACAACAACAAAAACAACGTCAAAAAAGAACCGAGTTCCCGATAAGAATTCTTCTTGAACGAAATCCTGGTCTTCTGTGAGAAATAACGAAGCGTCTAACCGCTACACCACCAACGTCTGTTTGTGTACTTAGTCAAATGTGAGTTTGAACTGCAACTACAATGTATAGATCTAGATCTACAACGTGACTGATGTGATTATTCGACTAAGAGAACTGCTCCTGAAACATTATTATGGTACCGTCTGGTTAGTGCAAAGACGTGCGGTTTTGGATGCTTACCATTTCTGTTCATGTTTGTACAACTTTATAACTATGTGAACCCGGATGTTATTCTTCTATACGGCGGTCGAACATTCTACCAAAGTGGCACACCTATGAGATCTTCTTTGAATTTATAAATTTATAAACACAACAAACGTGGTTGGCAAAGTATAGATCTACTGTTAGATGGATACTTATAAACAATGTATTAAATCAATTAAAATTTTCAAAAATAAACAGGAATATCCGGGTTCATGTAGGGCATTTATCTGCGTAGGTTTTGTTTATAAGCCAAACAATTTAGCAGCATTGCTTGCTTTTTTGTGCCCCCCCCCAACCCACGTCTCTCTCTCTCTCTCTCTCTCTCTCTGTGTG
>NW_004797374.1:1548961-1554544 GCF_000002075.1 Aplysia californica
GAGAGAGAGAGAGAGAGAGAGAGAGACAGACAGACAGACACAGAGACAGAGAGACAGAGAGAGACAGAGAGAGACAGAGAGATTGATTTTGTCCTTATGCTGGTTCGTTTTAGTGTCTGTATGCTTGCCCCTGTATTTGGTGCTGGGTTTTAGGGGCTGCCGAGTCATGACGTGGATTGAGCGAGAAAAATCTGTGGTGAGTGTTGGAGAGATCATTATCCTTGAGGATAGACAGAGCACGCAGTGAACTGCTCACGTCGACAAAGGATTTAATTGCTAGACACAACGGTTGAGAAAAAGAGAGATAGGGAGAGAGGGGGGTTGGGATAGGAGAGAGAGTTGGGGTGAAAAGAATGAGCAGGAGAGAGAGAGAGAGAGAGAGAGAGAGGGAGAGAGGGGGGGAGAGAGAACGCAGAGCCAGATAAAGAAGTTAATGTGCTCGAAGACATGAAACAAAGACTGGGCGATAGGGTACAACAAAGAATAACGAAATAATGAATTCCGAGGGTAAACACCGTTTAGCATTACGGTGGATTAAAAAAAACAAAGATCCAATCTCTTTTTCCTTTTCTTCATTTTCTCGACGAGTTTCAGTGTTCTTAATTTCCCCAACCCTGAAAACACTCATATCCCTGTACACGTTCTCAAAGGTATGCGGGAAATCAGACATAACAGACGTCAATTGAGGTGGGAGGGGTGGGAGGACGGTGAAAGGACGATGGGTAAGAAAGATGGGAAGGGTGGGGGGTTGGACGGATGGATGCAGTCTGAGGAATGCATTTACAGACATTGTTTACCCAACCGTTTTGCCGAATGTTAATCAAAGAGTTAATGACGCCATAAAGTGCGTTATGAAAAAGCTTTCTTTTTAATGTTATTTTCTGTTATTTCAATTTTTCTTTTTGTTTTGCTTGCTTCTGGCTTTTCCCATCTGATTTCCTGTCTGAACTGGGAGTAGCAGAGCTAGTGTGGGCTCGTTCTAATTAATCCCTACCCGCTTCTCTACCTCGCGTGTGCTGCTACGTTCAATAAAATCAAGTTTCTAGATCTATGGGCATTGTCTCGGTGAGTGTGCTAGTAAGATGCCATGCCAATGTTGCGTGGTTTCCCCATGTGTCTACGTTGCGTTTGACGTCAGTTTATGTGCTGCTCCTCTCTTGTATATTAATTATCTTTATATATTGTCTTTACTCTGGTTTTGTATCAGGCAGGAGAGATATTCGACCGGTATCTGTTGTGGTGTAGCGTTTTGACACTTAACAGTTCGAAGTAAAAATTCTGAGTTCGATTCCCGTGTGGGGATAATAACTTTCATGGAGTAGCCCATCTCGGTCTCTCTGCTGGAACATTGTATCCCTCTAAATCTATACCTTCTAAAGCACCTATTTTCTTCGATTGGGGAGTATAGCGAGATATTTATTCCGATGTTATATATCATAATATTATTATAATATCCAGTAAGGGATGTGGGAGCCATATGAAAAGTGCAGTACATCTGTGTGGTAGCTTATTTTTGTCTTCACTTTTCGTGGACAAATATACGGACGCATATTTGGGATAAGCGTGTTTACACTTTCAACATGTTGGATAAATTACGATATTATGACTGACCGATTTAAACTTGATTTTGAAAAGTATATTATAAACGTATGTAACCGAAATTTAGCGCTGTTACTTCTTGGATCCCTTAATCTTTCTAAAAATTAAATGTACACTACATTTCTACCTTCCCACTGGAATTGCGTCATTGAGCTAAATCCATGACCGATTATGACGTGATTTGGGAAATACGTATAAACGTGTGCAACCGAAATATTGTTTCAATACTTCTCGGAGGTCTTGATGTTTCCAAAATGAAATAATATATTGTTAGTCTGCTAAGCATTTTGGGATTTCGTTATTAAGTTAAGATAATATTCCTGAAAATGTAGAGCTGATGGCGTAGCATTCTTGCCGTGGAGTCACAGGGATTTATTCTTGAAGGAACTGTTAATAAAATGGACCATTGTTTTAAAAACTTCTGAACAGAATACTCCGATTAAAAGCTGATGTGTACGAACGTTTTCAGAGTGCAAGGATATTCATTCGAGACAATCGAGAAAGCGTTTCCTTCTAGCAGACATGGACGTGCAAAACAGTCTGAAGGCTTCGTTGGATCTTGATTCATAACAACAATTTGTTTGCGTTGTCTCTCCGTTGTGTCATCGGATTTCTTCTTTATATTCAGCATTTTTTTCCTCGTTCAGCAAACAAGACGTCAAATGTATCTTTTCTGAAAAAGTTGTCTACAATGTGAACAAACGAGTTTTTAAAATTTTTAAAGCGTGACTTTCTCCGCATGACTAAAATGTGAACAGAGTTGCTTTGTTTCTTTTTGTGTTTTGACCGGATCTACCTGTATTAAACGCTACCAAGACCTTAATGTGATTCTCCCATTCTTCACGATGGAGGGGAAAAGTAGCAACATGAGTTATCTCTGGAAGTCTTTACTCAAGAAATGGAAAGAAAGTAAAAAGGAAGCGAATCGCAGGAACTCTGAGGTTTCCACAGCAACGAGCTTCCTCATGAGACTCGCCTCTCGGAAGAAGAAAGGGTGAGTATTGTTTGTGTTGTGATTAGTCGGAGAGTTGTATTGGACTGTGCGCGCCACATACAATCTCCCACTATTGTGGCGTGGACATACTTCTTTATAGTTTTATCATTGTCTATATTTGTTATCATTTTTGTTGTTGGTCTTTGCTTTCATACTTTCATAGCATAGCATAATAGAAGTGGGCGGTTGGCGGGTGCTCTGGTGTGGTTTGCTCCTTCTTTCCTATCGCAAACATCTATCGTCCTTATCTCCCCTTCTTCTTTTTAATGTTTGTTACTCTCTTGTAACACCTCTAATCTTCTGGCGCTCATATGACCTTATGCAGCTGCGAGCTCCGTAAAACCTCTACTAAAACTACTAATAGAAACAATCTGGTGGATGCGAAGAGACAAGGCACTACTAGAGGGGTGGAGACCAAAAATAAATGAAGAAAATGCTTTTTACTATAATAACAAGTTTACAAAAGTGAGTGAAAGTAAATTTAGATCAAATAATTTCGTTTAGAAGCGTCTTTCAAGCAAGACGTCACAAGGACAAAGATGTGGCCCCGGTGAGAATGGAATGGAGACCTTAGGAACGTATGAAGTTGCGAGTGCGGAAAAGCTCTTACTATACTAAACTAAACTAGACCTTGTTTACTAGATCAAGTACGTTCTAAACGGATAGATAGCTATAGTTTACTTTTACTGAAAAACCAAGATGGTCCGGATAAAGTTAGAGCAAATTTCCCTTCGCTCGTATTTTTTTGTTTCTGTACAAAGATCTCCAAGACATACTAATTGTTCAGTTCCAAAGTGAGGTAGAGTGTAGAGTGTCTGAGTCAATGTTGCATCACTTACCTAGCTTTCCATCGATTTCTTGGGCTAAAAAAGAGCCCTTTACTTTCAAGTGTTTGTGGTGTACAAGTGGTACCCCTCTGGGGGAGGATCTGCGACATTGGTTGCTGGAGCAACAAACAAGATTATTTTATTTTATTTTTATTTTTTGCAAATTGGCTCTCAATGGCTAAGTGATGTTTGGAGTTAAAGATCAATCTTTCGTTCAGTTGAAGTTTCCCAGTTTATCGGCTTTATAGAAGATAGCATAATATTAATAAGTGGAAGATGAGTGAAATTGGGATTTACGATAATTTCTAAAAAAGCAAATGAACTCGTTCACCCCAACTCTAAGCAATTGTAATCTGATATCTTTTTTTTAGCTCGAGAAGCACGCATTAAAGGAAATGTGATGCCCTAGAAATAAATTACATTAATTAAGAAAATCAGATCAAAAGCACGAAATGGAGTACAGAAATGCCAATTAGAAGTTAGAATCGGCGTGTCTCGTAATTCCTATAATATATTGTGCCTCAAATCTTAAAAATAAAAAAGAACGATCTCTGGTGTTGCTTAATGCTGCAAAGTAACCTTCCTAGTCTAACTGCATGAGTCATTGTGAATTTTGAGCGTCCTTTCTTAGAATATGATGAAAATGCTTTTCATGCCAGACGTCCTACTATATATACATGACTGAGTGTATTATTATTTTATATATTACTTGTATATTATATACTAAGAGAGAGAGAGAGAGAGAGAGAGAGAGAGAGAGAGAGAGAGAGAGAGAGAGAGAGAGAGAGAAAGAGAGAGAGAAACAGAGAGACAGAGAGATAAGAGACATAAGAGAGTCAGAGAGACAGATACGCACTCAGACTGAAAAAAGAAATAATGATATATCGATTCCAACGCCGTTGAAATTAAAATCTCGAATATATGCGTTACGTTTTTTTTTTCAAGTTACTTCTATGACATAATATGTACCAAGATTAAACTCTAAGAAGTGTAGTATCATTCTTAAACTGGTTCTATTTATTCAGCGATGTGATGGGTCCTTTAAAAAACGCTCCGGTAATTCCGAGTTGCTGACGCAGGTTGCCATTTTTATTCAATAAAGAAACTTCCGTTCGAGCCTCCTTCAATTGGATCAGAAGCGGCACAAGGTCACTGTTGAAACAAGGAAGTTCCACTGGCAGACTACTGTGGTGGAGTGGTTAGGCACTTCAGCTTCGCACGCAGAAGACCTGAGTTCAATTCAAGAGTGGGAATAATTCTAAAAGAGTATTTAAGTCTTTCTGCTTGTAATGTTACATCCACCCCATCCCCCTTTTTGCCTCTACCCACACACCCTCTTGTGTTGTTTGCTTCTTCTTTCCTATCAAACATCTATCGTCCTTATCTCTTCTTTTTCATTTTTGTGTATGTTATTCTCTTGTAACACATCTATTCTTCGGCACCTATATGACCTTATTGTGCTACAAGTGCCGTAAAACGCTTACTAAAACAAACACACACACCCCTAGGCCCGGCTGGGTTGGCCCTGACTAGCGGGGTCGAAGCCTGCCTCTTAATTGATATAAATGTGAGGCAGCGTGGTGGAACAGGCTCTCGTCAAAATAATCAAAGTTCAGAAATGCGCATTTTTTCGCAGGTTTGTGAATTTTTATCAAATTTAGGCTTTTTGGCCCAAAACACCTTTCATTACTGTGTGTATTTTTCTGAAAAACGTTAACTAAAAACCCCCAAAATATAAATTTTTATTTACCATCTACTCTTAAACTAAGGAAATAACTAATCTTTGGCGGCCATTTTCTCACTAATTTTACCTCTGAAAACAGATGACCCCCACCTTCTTCTTTCGCAAATATCTCGACTTGTATTCAAGATAATTGGATACTTTTTTCCTCCAAATAAAGGCAAGTGAACAAGCTTTAAGATGATACCAATAACTCTACATGCCCAAAAATTGACGAGAGCCTGATTCCACCACGCTGCCTCACAAATCGTGTCGATGGGGGCGTAAAAACACCTGCTTAGGAAAAGAAAATTCCTGGACGCAGCCAGAAAACTCTCATTCCTAAAACAAGTACATATTGTATAAAAGCGTCTTGTTCGCATGATTTTATGGCGACCAAAATTTGGCCGAACTGAGTGTGGGGATTCTGGACGTGAGTCAAG
>NW_004797374.1:1554751-1556119 GCF_000002075.1 Aplysia californica
AAGTACATCCATACAAAGTTTCATTTAACTGCTGTCAAATTCAGAAGGAAAAATATATTTTTTTAAGCTGTATTCTTTGCTTTCAGTTTTTATTGTACACGCTTTAGGACCCATCTTCCGAACTTTCGTAGCACGTTTTCGTTGAAAAAAAAACAACCAATGAAATAACGGCGTTTATTTTTGTTTCACTTGATATAAAATTCGGCAACCGAGATTTTGACTGTTTAAAAGTGTCTTTAATGAATATTTTGACTTCTTTTTATCTGATATAGAGACGTTGTTTTACTTTCTGAGAGAGAAGAATGTAAAAAACGTAGCGACATTATACGTCGAGCATCTGTTTAAACTGAGGCAAGGATCAAAATGTTGTTTGATTCAATAAAATATTTTATCTGGGCTGCATTGCAAAAGACAGGTAAGGGGCGGTTGGTTATTTGCACTGTTTCGGGGGTGGTTCTGGTTAGTACGTCAACGTTTTATTGAGCAAGAAAAAGAGCTGGCTGAACACATTCTAAAAAAATCAGGAGACTATTAATAGCGAAGCGTACTTCTGAAGGAAGCTATCAGAGCCGTTTTATTGGTATGGATACCGTGTAATATTTATGTCCTTCGCCCACAGTTCCAGTACTGGTTTATTGAGCCCTGGGGAGAGGTTGTGTCAAACACGCGTTATATATAATATACAGCTGCAGATTTTTCTGATGTGATCATTTTGATTCAGTATGCAATCTTTGAAAAAATATTGTATACATGTTTATTCAATAAAAAGTCGTGTTTACAGCCTATGAGGCAACATTGTTGTTGTTGTCGTCGTTGTTGTTGTTGTTTTTGTTGTTGTTGTTGTTGTTGTTGTTGTTGCAGCTCTTGCTGCCGCTGCTGATGCTGGTGCTGGTGCTGCTGTAATTTAAAATGTGTTATTTTGGTTGTCTTTGTTACTGTTGTTGTTTGTCTGTTTCGAAGTTCTTGTAAATTAAACTTTGATTGTAAAGCAACAAATAGGGATCGTTAAATTGTGTAGTGGTCTTGTTATTATTCAAAGTGAAATAACATTTTTCTCCCTTCAACTTGTATAACGTAGGCCTAAAAATGAAGACCAATGGTTTGCAATTAGAAATAATTATTATTTTAGAAAGTCACCATTATTATCACTATTATTGTTATAGTGTTTACTCAGTCATAATTCATTGAGAGCTGAGAATAATGGTAGGCCTACAGGAATTCTCAATTACACTCCTTTCACTATTCGG
This sequence comes from Aplysia californica, assembly GCF_000002075.1. NCBI lineage: Eukaryota > Metazoa > Mollusca > Gastropoda > Aplysiida > Aplysiidae > Aplysia > Aplysia californica. The sequence goes on from NW_004797374.1 coordinate 1,555,999, forward strand.
TTACATTCCAAAAGCAGTACCCTCCACCCTCACCTACCGCCCTCTCCACCCTTTCTTCCAGACTTCCCCATCACCGAACCACCCCCACCTTTCTCTCTCTCTCTCTCTCTGTCTTTGTCTC
>NW_004797374.1:1556219-1557351 GCF_000002075.1 Aplysia californica
CTCAGAGAAACCTTTGACCAAAAAAACAAACAAAAAACCCCCGCAAAAAAAACAAAAAACAAAACAAAACAAAACCCGCGATTCATCACACAAGAGAAAGACATTTGCTTCTCTCCTCGACAACGTGAGGCATCGGGGCATAAAAAGAAAAAGGTGTGTGGTTGGCGAGCCTGCTCTGGTGTGGTTTGCTCCATCTTTCCTATTAAACTACTAAATTAAAACTAACAAAGTAACAAAATAAGATGGAGGCCGATATATTTTTCAAATTCTAAAAATGAGCTGTTCAGTCCAGAGGAAAACTTTTTAAATGTAATGTTATATAGTTTACGCCCTGGTTCTTCAAAATGTAGATCTTTAAGGAGGCTGAATGCTCAATGCCAGTCATGGCCAACCTTGTCTGAGAACAATATAACATCCAAGTAGACAGACGGAGATTCTCAGTTTTAAAAAAATGCCTTCGCTGAAAGGAATCAAACTCACGTCTTCTGCGTCCGAGCACACATAAAGAGAAACTGGATTTAAAAAACTAAATTAAAAAGAAAACAAAAAAACTGTCTCCCTCAAGGGAATCCAACTCACTTTTTTCCTTCGTGAGACTGAAAAGCGCCAAGCCGCTACACTATAGACGCCGATCGGTGGAGCCTGATATACAGACATCATTCTGATGTTTGTTAAAATACGCTGAACACTCTGGGAGTTCTTGGAGCTTATAGAATCTCATAAAGAAATAAATGACACGAGAAAGAACAGAAAGAACAATTTTTCTTCTTTTACGATTTTGAATTTCTACATGCTCTGGTTTTGTTATAAGGGAAATTTACGTCGAATAAATGGATAGCATTTGTATTTTTCTTCAGGGAGAAAGGGTCTAGCCCGGGAAGATGGGGAGTGAAAATAAATGTTCAAATTATACCGCACTGCACTGTGAAAAAGGACACAGAGAGAGGGGGCAGCGAGAGAGACACAGAGAGAGAGAGAGTGAGAGAGAGAGAGAGAGAGAGAGAGGGGGAGAGAGATAGGGGAAAAGAGGCAGACAAAGAGACAGACATACAGACAGACAGATAGAAAGAGAGTGAGTGAATGAGAGAAATACAGAGAAGAGAGAAAGAGAGAGAGAAAGACAGAAAGAGAG
>NW_004797374.1:1558002-1559087 GCF_000002075.1 Aplysia californica
TCTCTCTCTCTCTCTCTCTGGCGCCTTTCGCCGTCTCTATTTTATTGAATTAGGTCTCTGACCTTCTACCCTTTCGATCAGTACACCACCCATCTATTACTATTATTATAGTGTATCTCATCCTCTTACCTCCTCTTTTAATATTCCAACCTTCTACAGCGCCTACGGTGATTGCATTAGGGAGCTTCCTGGCTTCCTTCTTCTTCCATAGGGCTCTTAATCTGATTTCGGAACTCTTGAAGGAGAGTTGAAGCCCATCAAAAGAGTGTGATGGCCTCGAAAGTGAAGACAAACGTGGAGAAGGAAGATGTGGCTCCGGGAGAATGGAAGGATAGAACAGAGACAAAGAGAGAGTGTGTGTGTGTGTATGTGAGAGGGTGGAGGGTGGGGAGAAAGAGTGAGAAGCAGAGAGAGGAGAGAGAAAGAGAGAGAGAAAGACAGAAAGAGAGAGAGAGAGAGAGAAAGAGAGAGATAGAGAGAGAAAGAGAGAGAAAGAGAGAGAGAGAGAGAAGAAAGAGAGGGAGAGAAGAAAGAGAGAGGGAAGAGTCCCTCGATTTGTGTCCCCCTCCCCTTTTTTTTCACCCACTTCCTCTCAACCCAAGCGAAACGTGAAAAACTTTGTCTTGAATGTCATTACCAACGGCTTTTCTTGATGTCTTATGGATGCGACTTGTAAAAGGTCTGGGGGGCTGATGATAAACAAGATATCAAGGCTCTCGTTTTGCATGCAAACAGCACAGAGGAGCAGTCTTGTGCGATAACGCTACCATTGTGATAGAGAGACTTGCCAGCCGATTTGAATGCACATTAGTGCTATAATACCGGTCGTAACCTAAACTCTGTGTAGTTTTAACTTATAATATTTCTCTTTTCCAATTTTGCTTTCTATTTCTATTTTTAGAGTTGTTCTTTTCTGATTCATCGTCTTGTTCATCCTATCCGGGTTTTTTCCTCTTTATGTCGTTCTCCTCTCTTATGCTTTTTTCGTTCTCTATTTGTCTTTCTCTTTCTTTCTCTCTCTCGCTCCCCCCTTCACCCCATCTCTCTTTCTTTATTTCTTTCTTTCTCTCTCTCTCTTACTCTCT
>NW_004797374.1:1560334-1561192 GCF_000002075.1 Aplysia californica
AGAGAGAGAGAGAGAGAAAGAGAGAGAGAGAGAGAAATAGTAAGAAGGAGATAGACAGAGACAGATAGAGACAGGGACGGAGACAGACAGAAACAGAGATAGACTAAGCCAATAAACAGCTGTAGCTTTACGGGCACGCTGGAAATACCCCGAGCTCTCCTCAGAGAAAACACAAGTTCTTGTTATCTTCTAAAAGATCGGAAAAGACGTCATCGAAAGGTACTGGCACTGCGCATTATGGGAGGCGGTTTCCTCAATGCGTTCAATACTTTAAAAAACCCCAAAAACATCACGAAAGTAGTAATTGCGATCATTTCAGACGTGAACCGCCACCAAAATCGATTGTCCTCTTTCGGAGACAGTAGGATATCACAATATGTATTGTTTGTTTTTTTTACAGGTATGGTGTATATCTAGATTTGTTTAAAGCTTCTTCAACACTCTCATTCTACAACACATAATTTGTTAAAACTCTTTCAGGATGTAGTTGACAGAACAATGCATCACATTATGTGCCTGTTCAGCAGTAGACCAAATGCTATGCTGCGCAACATTACGAATCAGCCTTCATTTAAATATCAGGGACAGACTGGCATATTTCATAGTACCATGCTTGTTGTTTCTCGTCTTTTATATATAACAGAAAGGAACATTCTATTTGCCTTACAGAGTTATTTTGCTTCTTTTTAAAAAAATGATCCATACAGTGCGTCTTCAAGCTATATCAAAATATGACAAGAATGCACGTCCATATTGAGTTGATTTAGACCAAAAAGAACCTTTTTTTAATAACTGAATTTCAATTACACTAGTCTGATTGTACTGATGGGTGCGCGCGCGTGTGAGTGTGTGTGTGTG
>NW_004797375.1:0-4319 GCF_000002075.1 Aplysia californica
ATCATCATCCACTCATTATCATCCACTCATTATCCTCCACTCATTATCATCCACTCATTATCCTCCACTCATTATCATCCACTCATTATCATCCTCTCATTATCATCCACCGACGCTGCAACAAAAGCATGCTGATAGAGAGAGAGAGAGAGAGAGAGAGACAGGGACATAGCATAGACAGATGGAGGAGAGAGAGAGAGAGAGAGAGAGAGAGAGAGAGAGAGAGAGAGAGAGAGAGAGATGAACTACATAACAGAAAGACAGGGGCATAAAAAAGACAGGAGAGAGAGAGAAAGAGCTATATAAACTGAAGGTTATTTCCCTTGTCCAAAAAATGCCTCTCTAAAACTGAGACAAGTATAAGTACTTCTAAAGAAGAATCGATCTACACTACAATATGACATTTCTAGTAGCTCGGGAAAACACTATACCGCATAGGGCAGGCTATGTCTATAAAAGTAGCAAAGCTACGACACAGAAAATATATTATGAACTTAGGAAGAAAATACTTGTCAGAGCAGACCTTTCTAGCACACAGCTTCACTTTTTCATTCAGCCAATCTGTGGTTTTCACATCCGCACAGCATCACAGTTTTTGGGAGATTGCCAGAGGCATATATTTCCGTCTGTTACAATCACACACATTTGGATATGAAGGAGGAGAGTGGCACATGAAAATAGCCATTTTGGATTAAATTATCATATACACATTGAAAATATCCCCCCCCCCCCTCACTCTGAGAAAAAAAAAATCCCCCTAAAATTAATTAAAAATCGTGACAAAATCTTTTTATCTTACTCAAATTATGTAACAAAACCATCACTGCTCTTGTCTTTAGAAAATAAATATCAAAAATGAGTTCAACAATCAGATAATTATTTGACTATGAGTGAGGACAGGTCTACTGACTGTGGCGTCCATGCTCGTTCAACTGGGCCAACATTTGCCATTCACGTTCAGGTTGAGGAATCAGCTGACAGCTCAGCCACAGCCACAGCCACAGCACAGCCACAGCACAGAACTCTCAGCCACTGGGTGAACAACATCGTACAAACTGTGTTCTACTCAAAGCATCCTCAGGAACTCTTAACCATAATTTCAACTTGTTATAAAAAGAAAAAAAAGTTTTGAAATCATGACAAAATTTAACTTGTCATAAAAAGACAGAAAGAAAAGTTTTGAAATCCCCCTAAAAAACCATCTAAGTCAGTCAGAGCCGAACAAACAAAACAATGAAAAAGAAATATTGACATAGAAATTGTACAAAAGCGAAATACTTCATGAAAGAAATAATTCTGAAACGAGAATGGCGTGAAGCAGCAAAAGCATTCACAAACCAAAACATTGGACAGGTTGAAATGAATAAAAACAAAACAAAAACGATATTGTTACAAAAATCAATCGAGAGACTGCCATAACAATGTCATTGCCAAAACCAAAGCTATGTTCCCGGACAAACCGACATGTGTAGAGAAAGAGCAGCAGAATCTTCCGTTCTGACAGACTCACAGTCACACAATGGGACATAACTCTGGGAAAACTTTCAGTCATTCAGTTCTGACATAATGCATCACTTGATCAAGTCTGAGACATACAAATCTGAGACATACCAAAGTTTTTCTTCCATCATTTCCCCAGTCAATTTCTCACAAAATCTCAAACCATACCCTCACTCAGTCGACAGGGGCGTTAATCCTATACCACCCCCCGGGGCAGTGCCACTGACTGAAGTGTCTTTAGGCCATTCCCAAAGGGGGGACATTTCTCGTTCAAGCATAGTAGAATTGTAAATGGGCCGACTCATGTCACGCTCATAACTGTGCCTGATCTACAACAGGGAACTGCTGCTTTTTCTTTCCTAATTCTCACTATTGTCATTTTCCTCTACTTCTTTTGTATGTTTGTCACTCCCTTGTGACCTGCTATTTTGGGGTGCCTTGATGGTCAAAGCAGACCTTGTGCTGTTGAAGCTAGAGAGGTGAGCAGTCTAAGTCTGATTCCCTGTAAAGACTTCTCTGTTGACACCCCCCCCCCCCCACCTTGGCGCTCATATGACCTTATGCAGTTGCGAGCGCCGTAATACCCTCTACTATATAAAAAAAAAAACCCAAAAAATTATACCATTACACCACACGTTTTACTGTACCCTCATTCAGCTACTCCATCGTACTCCAAATCTGTATATAAATTTAGGGGGTGTAGAGCAAAGGGTCTTTGAAAGTCATACTTGAACTATAACTGTAAAAGAATATCTAAAGGAGACTTGCACAAACTTCACTGAATACTCGCCATCTTAATTAAATGATTTAAAGAACCTGGCAGAAAAAGTTGTACAAGAAAACAAAAACATGGGCATTATAGGAGAGATCAACTCTTAATGTGCTCCTTCCAACGCCCAGTGTTTACAATCTGACAGAGCCCAACTTTACATTTTTTCAAAGAGGTTTCTGGACCTAAAAGACCACTTTATGGACAGGTTTCTTAGCAGACTTTGTGCATCAACAGCCCAGCACTATATTGTGGTCATGTGATGTCCCGAGTACATCGGCCTATTTCCTGTTTTTATTTAAGTTTAATAGAAGGAAACATCATGACTATGTTGAAATTAGGACAACCTTGTGAAGGAAACTCATTTTGCTGTGAGCATATCCCAGACAAAAAGATGGAGAAGTCAAACAGTATTAATTAACAGCTCTTTTCCCTCCAACTAAAGCACCACAGGCAAACAAATAACGATAAAATGAACAGGCCTTACAAGTAAGTAGTTTAAACTAGTCAAGGAGCAAAGCAAGACTAGGTTAAAAACAGAGGAGGATAACAACCGTTTTACTTTCTTTCTCGCAAATGAACAGAACATGATACAGAGCAAAAAACTCCCAGTCTAAGACAGTTGTACTCAGTTCCTTGCATCATGAGCCCCCACTTTATGAAAGCTTTAACCTATATATCTATACACCTACATTCATCCATTCCTGTAAAAGTCTTCCCAGGGCTTCCCAATCTGGGTGATATCGCCTACTAGTGGAACATTTGCTCATCTCGCGGGCAGTGGGGACCACACATCACCTGGGTACATGTAGTGATAGCTGTTATTTTACATTCTGCTTGTAAATACGTGTAGGAGGGGGATACTTAAATGTTAGCCTCTTCTACTTTTTCTTCTCACTCATCCTTAAATGGACATCCCAGTCTTTTGTGAGAAAGCTGCTGTTTGCCCCCAGGCCTCCTCCAGGCCCCCCTAGTTTCGGGTCTCTCTGCTTGGGCCTGGGCCAATATTTCTTTCGTGTTTGCCTCAGAAAAGTTGTCAAACTTGACGCTGTCTACAATAAGGTTGACAAGCACTGACTTTAAAACTTCAGTTTTTAAAGAAGCAGTAAAGAAAATAATCTGCCAAGAAGAGAGAATTGAAAAAAAGAGAGAATGTTTCGTCGCCACAGGGGTAGAGCAGCAACAGAGGTCAGTCAACAAACATATAAGGCTAGAGGTACACAGACGCGGGAACGTTTCACACCGCATGGGAACATTCTCTCATTGGACATTGCAGAAGCCATAGGACGAAAAGATACGCCTCTTAAAAAATGTCTTGAGCATCAAAACCAACAAAAACAAGAAAACAAAATAATATCAACTGAATCAAATCAGAAGCAGGCAGTAGAGTCCTTATTCGACAAAACTTTCGCTTTAATTTGACAAATAAGTCAAAATAATATAAGTAGAATGGTTTGGGGTGTTGAAAATCACAAACAATCTCAAAGAAAATCACAAACAATCTCAAAATAATTTTTAAAATGTTCATAAATGACCAGAACATTTGGTGCAGACTCAGTCTATCACAACTCAGTTTTCCGAGTACAATATTGGGCGTGGGACGTAAATCTTTGCTTCATCGTCAGTGCGGTGGGCCAATCAGGGTAACGATTGTGGTCCCTTACAGCCATCTCCCAGCCTCAATTCATTTATTTACAGAGTGTATCCTCCTCTAAAACACCAATCTTGCAGGAACCTAACATTTTTTTTAGACCTATGGCATTACAATTAGAAGTACCGTATCAAATGAAATAATTTGAATGTGTTTGCAATTACTTTATTATAACTACAGTCGAAACTCCTCCAATGGCCACCTGTACAAAACAATCACCTGTACAAACGACCACCTGTACAAGACAATCACCTGTACAAACGACCACCAGTACAAACGACCACCTGTACAAGACAATCACCTGTACAAACGACCACCAGTACAAACGAGCACCTGTACAAGACAACCACCTGTACAAACGACCACCTGTACAAGACAATCACCTGTACAAACGACCAC
>NW_004797375.1:4432-8832 GCF_000002075.1 Aplysia californica
CAATCACCTGTACAAACGACACCTGTACAAGACAATCACCTGTACAAGACAATCACCTGTACAAACGACACCTGTACAAGACAATCACCTGTACAAGACAATCACCTGTACAAACGACACCTGTACAAGACAATCACCTGTACAAACAGCTACTTCCCAATTCCTCCCTTGTGTATAGTTCACATTATATAGACACTGTGTAAGGCGATCACCTGTCTTAAGGCGGTCACTTCCTCACTGACAACGGCTGGACGTCTTAGACAGTTTCTTCTCTACTTACTACTGTATATTTAAAAAATCTTTAAAATACTACTTATCTGTTCTCAAAAAGGTATAAACGCAGAAGACAAAAAAACGACAAGTCTGTCTGCTTTGGATTTACACAAATATGATGATCACTTTTCTTGGCTTTCTCTATGTGCCTTCATCTGCACCATCATCATCCACTGACACGACAACAAAACACCATCATCATCCACTCATTATCATCCACTCATTATCCTCCACTCATTATCATCCACTCATTATCCTCCACTCATTATCATCCACTCATTATCATCCTCTCATTATCATCCACCGACGCTGCAACAAAAGCATGCTGATAGAACAAAGCAATTCTGACATTCTGTGCAAGACTTGACAAAATATAGTGTTGAGCTATCACAAGCAGAAATCATTGCAGAAAAAGAAAACAATTCAAACCCAAAAAGCAAATATCACAAAACAGAACTGTTGAGAAACAGAGAGCAAACCCAAGACTCTGAGAGGTAAGTAATGTACATATTGCAACTTGACAGTTCAAATAAAACAGATTATTTCATATTCATTCACGTTCAGGATTCTTATCGAAACAAAACAAAATACATCCAAACATAAGCAAAAACCTGTAATCCCCGACTGCGACATAACACACACACACAAAAAACTGCAGTCATTTTCTAAAGCACAGTATATGCAGTTTGGACAATTTTACAGGAGAGACAAAAAACGGAATATTGTTGCCAAGAAAGGAATATATTTTCTGACACCCAAAGTCAACATTTGTAAGAATACAGTTTTGATCAGATTTTCTTTATTATCTTCAAAGCAAACGCTGTTATAATGGTAGCAACATGCAGTTTTTTTGTTCTCCCGTAAAATGGCAAAAAATGCATGTACTGTATTTTCAAAATTGACGGTAGAATACAAAACCCAGGCCAGTTACAAAAGACCCACGAAAACCAAGATTTGAACAGAGAATGTGCAGTTGTGCTCTCCCTTGCCTACTTCCGAGAAGGAGTTGCTTACCTAACAAAAAGTAGGTGTAAGTTAAGTAAACGTTTTTGACTAGCACACAAGACAGACCCCACACTGCTTATTAAGTATCATATATATATAAAAATGTGCAAGAATTTGAAAAAAGGTAACATTGTAAATAATCGAAGCATGACTTAGTTCACATTTCTCAGGACAAGAACAAACACATGTATTCACAGCATCATGGTCGCGATGGAATAGAAAACACAACGTAACAAAGAAACAATAATAATAATATGACATTGACCAGTAAGTAAATAGACTTTAAATATAATATACATCTATATATATATATATAAACGTATGTAAAGACAAAGTCCTGTACATTTTGATAGTAGGATAATTTGAAATGTTGAATAAGTAGAGGAGACGAGACACGTAGACACCAGTATGAGGGTCAAGGCTTCCCGAAGTGGCGGCACGATAGAAACAGTCGGAGAAAAGGGAGGAAATACAACAAGTGGTCGTCTGCTTGTCGCTTTACACGATCCGCTACAGCAACAGCAGCAGCAACAACAACAACAACAACAAGTGGTCGTCTGCTCGTCGCTTTACACGATCCGCTACAGCAACAGCAGCAACAACAACAACAGCAGCAACAACAACAACAACAACAACAAGAAGTGGTTGTCTGCTCGTCGCTTTACACGATCCGCTACAGCAACAGCAGCAACAACAACAACAACAACAACAACAACAACAACAACAACAACAACAACAACAAGTGGTCGTCTGCTCGTCGCTTTACACGATCCGCTACAGCAACAGCAGCAACAACAACAACAACAACAACAACAACAAGTCGTCTGCTCGTTGCTTTACACGACCCGCTACAGCAACAGCAACAACAACAACAAAAACAACAACAACAACAACAAGTGAAAGTGTAAAATGCAAGGAAAAGTTTGAGAAACAAGCACCTGGAGGTATAGAGTGACAGAAGAACTCTTTGAGAACAAACAACTGTAGAACTGACAAAGTAGAGATACAACAAGAGACACCACAGTTGGTCAATTCAAGGAACCTTTCACCACGACGCAACATCCTTCCTTACAGCACACACACAACTGCCACAGTCTATTCAGAAACAATTTCACTTTGCTCTACCACAGAATAAAAATGGAAGAAGAAGAAGAAGAAGAAGAAGAAGAAGAGGAAAAAACTGGACTAACTGAAGAGAGTCAATCTAAACGTTCAGATATTTATCAAAGGGCTACAACCACAAATGTGCGACAAAATGATTCGACGTAACTAAACAAACGGAGAAATCATTTTAAAACCTGCAGAGGGCTGAATGTATATATATATTTCAACACAATACATAAAGCACAGAAGTTATAATAACTTGAATTTCAAAAAAAAAAAAAATGACAACAGCAACTTTTGCTATGGAAGGCAGACCTTTGCCCGTAGCCAGCTACAGACTTCAACATAAAGTAAGGACCACCTTGACAGGCAGCCCGGATTTTTTTTTAATAAGAAAAAAAAGACAGCAAGGAATGTTTCAATTTTTTTGCTCTGAAAGTGTTAATGGGTTACCAACGCGTACTGCAAAGCTTCCTAAAGGGGAAAAACCACAACGTGCAACAGCACAGAAATCCTTGGAGAATTTTAGCGAAACTTCCTGTTTTTTATTGACTTGTGTGCAACACCACGGACATACCTCACTTAAAATTTCTGGTGCACGTCCTAATGGACGTATGATCTCGAACTGTGCTCACTTTGGTGGCAATATAAACTGCCATTAGGGCAAAATCCAGTATCGCATCAATATGCCACCAAGACGAAAGCTGAGAGACTTTGATTGTGCCAGAGCTATGGCAAAGCTGCAGGATGGAGTTGGAGCCCGAGAAGTTGCCAGAAGGCATGCAGTGTCACACTCTGTCATTGTCCGCTTGAGGGAGTGCCATCACGCCACTGGATCAGTCCAAGAACGCCCACGTGCAGATCGACCCAAGACGACCACTCAGAGTGTTTGCAAGTGGTCCTAAACTTATGTTAAAGTCTGTATGTCGTGGGAAAGTCGAAGAGGACCAGGCTAGCCACAGGTCAGAAGATACACGATGGTACCGACACAGGAGGGAAACTGTCGTTCACTTACAATATGACGCAGCAACACATCACTATCAATCATAACTTACAAAACCGGCATGAGAATGCAGGACACGGACATACAGTACAACACTGCAATCAGTCATCAAACGTATATCCGTAAAGGTGTTTGAATACTCAATACAGATATATATATATATATATATATATATATATGATTCATGGAACGTTCAGTCAAAACGTGTATTTCTTTACTTGGATACAGAATGAGAAACATTTCGTATTTACCAGAGGAGCCAACAGGCTACGAAATATAAAAATCTGGAACTTTTAAAACCCTGTGGAGTCGCGTCTGGGGGAACCTGAAATGTACAGATCATACTGTCCTACGCATCTTGTATTAAAACTATTTTTTATACGTTGCGACGATCGCCCAGAAGTCATTCAAAACCCCAATAATTTTATATATTAAGATTTCCAGATTTATCTGAAAAATTGGCACCTCTGATGTACTTAACTGCATGTACCTAATAACATAAATACGATGAAACAGAAGGCGGGAACTAAGTGGCTTGACACCAACACTGACAGACAGGCAGGCAGACAGACAGACAGACAGACGCACACTCAGACCACAGACTACAACACTCAGCGACGGGCGGTCCGGATCTAGGTCGTCTGCACCAGGTAGTCGTCAGGGTTGCCCGTGCCGCTCTCGGTGGAGCCGTAGCCTTGACCTCTCTGACCCCCCGAGGTCACGCCGTTCCCCTCCTGGTCGCCAGACAGGTCCTGGGTGAGCACCTGCGCCACAAACGGCTGAGGGGGAGAAAGACGGGCGAGCAGAGTAAGGCACAGAAAGAAGGGCGAGCAGAGTAAGGCACAGAAAGACGGGCGAGCAGAGTAAGGCACAGAAAGATGGGTGAGCAGAGTAAGGCACAGAAAGATGAGTGAGCAGAGTAAGGCACAGAAAGATGGGTGAGCAGAGTAAGGCACAGAAAGATGAGTGAGCAGAGTAAGGCACAGAAAGATGGGTGAGCAGAGTAAGGCACAGA
>NW_004797375.1:9152-12331 GCF_000002075.1 Aplysia californica
AAGGCACAGAGTAAGAAACAGAGTAAGGCACAGAGTAAGAAACAGAGTAAGACACAGAGTAAGACACAGAGTAAGGCACAGAGTAAGACACAGAGTAAGACACAGAGTAAGACACAGAGTAAGGCACAGAGTAAGACACAGAGTAAGACACAGAGTAAGGCACAGAGTAAGGCACAACGGTTTTTTAGAAAATTGAGACCAAGAGCAGTTCAACAGCATAGCTAGTTTCTTTAATAGTCACAGTTTTTTCCAAGCTCCAAAAACTTTTTCAAATATATATATATCAGAAGGATAACATATGACAAGAAAACAATTTATTCATCTCCATAAAGAGAAATTTGCTTCGGCATGATAAATATATATACATGCACATGCACTTGTCAACACTCTCTCTTACTCTTTTTCTAACACACACACATCTTTGTCGAACGCCAATATCTCGTTTTTGTAAAAATTGTACAGCACTTGTAACACAAATAGTTAATATAGAAGCTGAAGATTCGAGGTTTTACTGAAGAGTTACACTCTAAGAAAAGAAGGAGGAGAGATAAACGCAAAAGATGCCTGCCAAGGAAAGAAGGAGCAAACCCCACCAGAGCACCTGCCAGCCACCCAGTGTCTGTCACTTACCCGGGAGATTTGAAGGTCGCCGTTGTCATCACTGTCTGCCGTGTGGGGCTCGCTGTCCTCGAAGTACTGCATGGAGAGAACAAGGGGAGTAACAATGTAAAGTACTGCACGGGGAGAACAAGGGGAGGTATAATGTAAAGTACTGCACGGGGAGAACAAGGGGAGTAACAATGACATACGGTTTTAGTACAGGTACTCTAAATTCGTGACCCTTAAAATGTTAGCAAAACGCCAACAATTTACCTTTTACCCTCAGGTTACAAAATCTGTGAATAATAGTTGCATTGAACAAACACACACACACACACACACACACACACACACACACACGATTCAGTCGGTCACACAGAGCACAAACATGGAAAGCTGGAAATCATGGATAGCTTGCACGATTTGCCATTCCCGGACTGATATTTCTGTAATATTTCACTCTAAAGTTTACCCAAAATATGGATGTTGAACACGTTTTGTTAGTCACCAACGCGTTTGAGTCATCCGTGCTGAATTGTACTTCTGAGGTACTCACCCGGTACTTGGAAGGCTTGAGGTGTCTGAACCAGCCAAAGCTGATGCGGCCCACAAATATATATGTACACACATACATATATATATATCTCTCTCTCTCTCTGAGGTACTCACCCTTGGAATTGGAAGGCTTGAGGTGTCTGAACCAGCCAAAGCTGATGCGGCCCACAAATATATATGTACACACATACATATATATATCTCTCTCTCTCTCTCTGAGGTACTCACCCGGTACTTGGAAGGCTTGAGGTGCTTGAACCAGCCAAAGCTGATGCGGCCCACAAAGATGAGGAGTGTGATGAAGAGAGCCACACACGAGAAGATGAACACAGGCTGGAAACCCTCTGTGATATGGGGAGATAAGATAAGACAAGATAGGAATAATCAGTACGGATACCTTGCAGGCTTTGGTGCTGGGGGGAACTGAGCACTAATGGACCTGTCCGGTGTGCAATGACGTTGTTGCCCAGGACAGGTAATACAGGTAAGATAATGTAAGATAAGGTAAGATATGATAAGATAAGATATGATATGATAAGATAAAATAAAATAAGATATATTTGATAAGATAAGATCAGATATGATAAGACAAGATAAGAAAAGATATGATATGATATGATATGATAAGATAAGAAAAGATATGATAAGATAGGATATTATTAGATAATATATGATAAGATAAGATATGATTAGATACGATATGATAAGAGATATAATAAGAGATATGATAAGATAAGATATGATAAGATATGAAAATATTTTAATGATTTCCCAAAAGAAATTTGCCGCAGCAAAGTAAATATATATATGAGCATGTGCACATATCCACACACTCACACACACATTCGACTCACACACAGATATACACACACACACAAATGCACTCACACACCTACACACACACACACACCCACACATATACTAGCCAAAAATAAACCAAGACGGATTGTCCACTAGTGTAGCGCCTTTGAAAGCACACCTAAGTAAGGAGTGTGCTACTGCAGCAGAAAAACCCCCATCCAGCTCACAGCTATAAGACTCTAGCTTCTGTTCCTAACAGTGCTCTGTCCATATCCTACCCCTTAACTCTGTAGGTCTAGTGGTTAGACTGCTAGGCTCACAATTTAAAGTTTGTGGGTTCGAACTCTGTTTGGAGTTGGATGTTGTGTCCTGAGGTAAGGAACTTAACACGAAATTTCCTCGTTTCGCCCAGGTGGGAATGGGTACCAGGCCATATACAGAGAAGGGTCTTGTCAGCTTGTCAGCTTGTTAGTGTTTGAGTGCTTAATCCACTGCTAGCACTGTACGCTTCCCAGGAACCTGTGTTCCTAAGCATGGAAGCTGAGAATGTTCCTGAGCATTCTATGGTCTGCTGGGGTAATAATCTAATATAGATTGTTAAGTGCATTGAACTTGCTGTTGAGTGGGGATATGCCCAGATCAAATCGCGACCCCAATGCTTTCTTGTCGTATCTCCCTTTTTAATAACAGTGAAAACAGTTCATAACAAAGAGTGAGCTTAAGAAGATGTCACATTTTCACTGTTTAAAAAAAAGGAGATGCGACAAGAAAGCACAGAGGTCGCGAAATGCTATTTTTGTTTCTATGACTTACCTGTCCGGAGGCCAGTGAAGAAAACAACGTTGAACTGCAGCAAGATGACCGCCCAGAGGACAAAGGTCACCGCCGACCCATGGATGTGTTTGTTTATCCTCGACGGGTTGTAGGCGAAGAAAATGTTGTAGCGGTCGACCACGTGCTTGAAAATCATGTACACCAAACCTGCAGACAGGAGGGACATCATTGGTCGCCGGAACTTTATCAATTGACAATGACATAGGCTGTATTTTCAAAGTCAGTATTTCCCCATTAGTGAGGTAGAGCAAAATAAACTTTCTTCACATACAATACAAAAGTCTCTCTCTACCTCCCATACCTTTCTTTTTCTTACACTCACTCACTCTCTTTCTCTCTCTCTCTCTCTCTCTCTCTCACTCTCTTTCTCTCTCTCTCTCTCTCTCTCT
>NW_004797375.1:12431-14650 GCF_000002075.1 Aplysia californica
CCCCTCTCTCTCTCTCTCTACAACACAACTCACCAAACGGCGTGACCAGGGGACAGGGGATGCTGTTCGACACAATGATGGCCACAATACACAACATCCAGGCGTACTGGATCCCATACTGGAAGTCCCAGATGGCTGACTAGGTCACACACAGGTCACAGGTCAGAGGTCACACACAGGTCACAGGTCATAGGTCACCACAACCATACAGAGAGAGAAAGGAGAAATTATTTGTGTCAACACGCGGCTGAATCAGGCGCTTGCCAATTTTTGGGCATGCAGAGTTATTGATATCAAGGCAAATGAAAAAAAATACCCATCAAGCTTGAATCGAAGTCGAGATATTTGCAATTGAAAAGAGTGGGGTAGTCTGGCTTCAGTGATTAAATTAATGAGAAAATGGCAAGAGTGAGGTGGGAGAGGGAGAGGGGGTGGGGGTGGGGGGTGTAAGGATCATTTTTAAAACTATATTCTTTGTATTTCTGCAAAGTGCATTGAGTACTCTTTAGTGGAAATGCACTATATATAAATATAATGCATTATTATCGTCATTATCAATAAGATCATCATTACCTTCCTGACGGCCGCCCTCTCGGCCTGGGAGCGGCTCAGCAGCAGTTTGATGCCGTACACAAACAGCTCGGAGAAGCGCAGCAGTTCCAGGGCCGTGCCGATGAAGGCCGCGGTGATGACATAGTTCACGAAGAAGGAGCCGTTGCTTGGCAGAAAGATACATCTGTGAAGTAGGAACAAAACTTTGAGGTGTAGAAACACATCGAAATAGGAACAAAACGCGGTGGTGTAGAAAGATACATCTGTCAGTTAGGAACAAAACGGTGTGATGTAGAAACACATCAAAATATGAACATAACACTGTCATGTACACACACTGAAAAATGAACAAGACATTGTCATGTACACAGACAGAAATATGAACAAAACACTGTCATGTACACACACAGAAATTGAACAAAACACTGTGACGTACAGATGTCTCCGGTATTAGAGATAAGTCAACATTACATTTCTCTGAGACACTGTTTCCCTTTCAGCCGTCAATAAATCTACTAGACCACAGTTTTAGAGCTGTGCACCACTCACACAGCCAACTTAATACCACTGGACTGAACTAAGCTAACAGAGACATTGTCGAGATCAGCGAAGCTGTTGCTCAAAATATATGGTCGAGATAAATAAACAACCGAGAATATAGGGTTGATTGAAAATATCACCTGAGATTATAGGGTAAAGCTAGGTTAAATTAATCAGAGGTAATTTAGTAAAGCTCAGATAGTATCCAAGATAATAGGGTACCTAAGCTAACTAACAATCGAGATTATAGGGTTGAGAACAGCTAATGCCAAAATTACAAATTTGCTAAAACAGGGTTATTTTCCCTTTAATCTGATCCCCAGCAACAGCCAGACAAGCAAAAACAACAAAATAGACTTACTGCCAGCGCATCTTCCTCTCCTTGTCCACGACAATCCACTCAAACAGCGCACGCGCACTGGAACACACAGAAACAGGAATGTTCATCATCACAATTTCTGAACTCACCCACACAGACATGTAAAAATAATGTCCCACAGAGTTGAAATCAAAACTATAGTGTACCGTACTGCTAGTGTAAGTCTTTCTGCCCCACCCCATGCTATACGAAAGATATCTGTGTGAATCCAGGATCTACCATCGACGGGAAAGTACCCCACCAGGTGCAAAACAGTTGGTCAAAACAGGTGGTCACCCATCTGTTGTACATGAATTGTGCTGTTGATGAAAATAGGTCAACTTAAGTTAAGATAAGATAAGATGGTACTTTATTATCCCAGAAGGAAATTTTCCTTGGCTGTACAGGACCATAAAAACACATACAGGTACACATTTTAAAAAAACAACAACCTATTTTAAGATATCTTTATCTTATCTTAAACTAGGTCAACTTTCTGATGTTTCTGGAGTATTCTGTACACCCACCATCTTTTTTAAATCTGATTTAGGCTAACATCAAAGACAGCATGTAAGAACTTTACTTTTCAGTGCCTTCCTTCATGGGCTTATATATTCTGCTGGTCACTCAACTTTTAAGCCACATGTAAAGACCTAAGAGGACTGAATAGAGCAACTCGTTTTTATCCTGTTTTAACTGCCAACAGATAAAAGTGAACAAGCTATAAAGAGAAGAAGAGAAGACACAGCATATCTAAGAGACACAAACA
>NW_004797375.1:16136-17434 GCF_000002075.1 Aplysia californica
CCCCCAACCACTCTGGGTATCAGAAGTGTTTTGTTTGTTTGTTTGAGTAAAGAGAAGCACATCGACACCATAGTGGTTATTTAGTGCTGGGAAAAGTAAGACAGATAGACAGACAGAAACACCCAGTTCCCCGAAGTGTCTCACCTGGTGAGTCCCAGGGAGGGCAGGATGAGGACCATCATGAGCAGGAAGATAAACGTTTTCCTCATAATGGCGTGGTGCTCCGCCGTTCTGGGGAGCAAAAACAAACAAAACAAATAAACAAACAAACAAACACATCCTCAGGTCTTGATACAAGGGGTGAAAACATTACAGGTAAAAAACAAACAAACAAATAACCAAACAAACACATCTTTGGGTCTTCATATAAGGGGTGAAAACGTTGCAGGTAAAAAACAAACAAACAAATAAACAAACAAACACATCTTTGGGTCTTCATATAAGGGGTGAAAACGTTGCAGGTTTAAACAATAGCCAAACAAAAAAAATACAAACACATCTTTACGTTCAGATAAAAGGGTGAAGATGTTATATGTAAAAAAATTTTTTTTAAAGAAAAACCCAAACACATCCTCGGGTCTAGATAAAAGGGTGAAAATATTACGGGTTGAAAAAAAACAAACACAGAAAAAGATAAATTCAAAAGAAATAGACTAGAATGAATAAACGTTAGTTTTTAGTCTTCGTAAGAGTTTTATGACACTTGCAATACTATACGGTCATATACGTGCTGAAGATTAGAAGTGTTACAAGAGAGTAACAAACACAAAAAAGGAGGAGAGATAAGGACGCTAGATGTTTGATAGGAAAGAAGGAGCAAATCACACCAGAGCACCCGCCAACCACCTGCTCGAATAAACTTAAAGGCTTCTGAACATAAGTAAAGGTGAGACCGACCACTAGCAAATGTACAACTCACTTTTTGTAACAAAAGCAGTGTCAAAATGTATCTTTCAACTGCAAAATTCCGTTGTTCAGTTATAAAGAAGACTCATACTTCTGAAGCACTGTATACAATTCAGTTAATAGGAAAAAGCCAAACCTTGACAAGAAAGAATTGAACACCACCAAACGCCACTTGGGTAAGAATAAACATCACTTCTACAGTACCCATTCACTGGTGGCTTTCCGTGTTTCACAGTACATTTTTTTTTTCATTTGACAGCAATCACAATGAGACATTTCACACATACTTGTCTATTCACAGCTATCACAATGAGACATTTCACACATACTTGTCTATTCACAGCTATCACAATGAGACATTTCACACATACTTGTCTATTCACAGCTATCAC
>NW_004797375.1:18480-39279 GCF_000002075.1 Aplysia californica
TAGACATACACACACACACACACATACACATACACACATCAATCAGCGTTGGTCACTCACTTTGTCCACTGTCCAATGAGCTGATCTGACCAGTAGACATACACACACACACACACATACACATACACACATCAATCAGCATTGGTCACTCATTTGTCCAGTGTCCAATGAGCTGATCTGACCAGTAGACATACACACACACACACACATACACATACACACATCAATCAGCGTTGGTCACTCACTTTGTCCACTGTCCAATGAGCTGATCTGACCAGTAGACATACACACACACACACACATACACATACACACATCAATCAGCATTGGTCACTCATTTGTCCAGTGTCCAATGAGCTGATCTGACCAGTAGACATACACACACACATACACATACACACATCAATCATCGTTGGTCACACACTTCGTCCAGTGTCCAATGAGCTGATCTGACCAGTAGACATACACACACACACACACATACACATACACACATCAATCAGCGTTGGTCACTCACTTTGTCCAGTGTCCAATGAGCTGATCTGACCAGTAGACAAAGTTGGGGAGCAGGGCGGAGACGATCCACAGCAACAGCGTGGGCAGGAACTGAACCAGGTAGGCGCTCTGTGGGGGGGAGGGGGAGGGGGGGGGAGGGGAAGACGACAACAGGGGATGAGACAAAGATCTTGACAGTTAGTTCGCGTTTCACTGATTAATTGGCTGCTGGCACCGTATGCTTCCTGGGAAGCCAAAAATGTTTCCGAGTGTTCTAAGGTGTGTTGGGGTAATAATCTAATAATTGTGTGTGTATGTGTATATGTGTGTGTGTGTGTATGTGTATATGTGTGTGTGTGTTTGTGTGTGTGTTTATGAGTGTGTGTATTGTGCGTGTGTGTAGTGTGCGTGAACATTGTTTGTACATGCATTTATGTAAAGCGCCTAAAGCTGTGTTTAAACGGGAGTGGGCGCTATAGGAATGATCTTCATTATTATTATTATTATTAATAATAATATAGACTGTATAGTGAATAGAGCTTGCTGTGAATACATCGCGACCCCTGTGCTTTCTTGTCCTATCTCCATTTTTAATAACAGTGAAAACAGTTCATAACAAAGAGCGAATATAAGAACAAGTCACATTTTCACTGTTTCAAAAACTTGAGATAGGACAAGAAAGCACTGAGGTCGAGACATGTTGAGCAGGGGTATGCGCTATACAAGTGCTACATATCATTTATTAGGATGACAAACACTGCTGCACAGCACTGTGATGTCAAAAGTGTTCTTAAGTTCATAATGTGATGCGAATATCCTCATCAATTGTGTCCTGATATCTGAATGAATATCTGCTCATCTGTTAATCAAAAGAGCACGCATGTTCATGTACATTTATTTCGTGTGAAGACAAAGGTATTGAACAGTGCCTAGAGCTGTATGGTATAGGAGTGGGCAACATTAGAAATTATCTGCATTATTTTTGTTATTATTTTTTAATATTATTACTATCATTATTAACACTCCGGATCATAACACCACTCACATGTAGGTCACTCATTGCCTCCCACTAAACACTCACATGTAGACCTCTAAACACTCACATGCAGGCCACTCATTCCCTTCCGGATGTCAATGTTGAGCATGTCCAGCGTGTGCAGGAACATGATGGGTGTGGTCAGGAAGAACAGAAGGATGGTCAAGATACCGTTGACACAGATAGCCGTTGTCCACCAGCGCCAGTCTGGGATGGACAAATTCTCCCTGGGAAAGATAAAAAAAACTCTCAATAGATCCACCTGAACCTGTGTAAGATGGCCACCCATTGTTGAGGAGAAAAGTGGTCGACTGACCTGTTGTCTTAGGCACAATTGACCAAAACGAAGAAAACATGAAAAAAAATGAAGTGAAATTACATAGAAAAAATGCGGGGGGGGGGGGGGGGGATGGAAAGGTGGCTGTTTGTACAGGTGGCTATCATGGCAGGTTCCACTGTACTTACATTATAGTTCGGATGATAAGGTTCTCACACATATTTGTCTACTTTATACCCAGCAAAAAAGGCTCACACTTTCAAATACGTATTAAATGTATTTATTCCATACTTGTTGGCAGCTACGCATGTATACCTGGCCACACCCACCAGTAAATGTTCTCCACTCACCCACCAGTAAATGTTCTCTGTTCTCTACTCACTCACCAGTAAATGTTCTCTGTTCTCTACTCACTCACCAGTAAATGTTCTCTGTTCTCTACTCACTCACCAGTAAATGTTGTCTGTTTTCTACTCACTCACCAGTAAATGTTCTCAGGAGAAGGAGCGAAGTGCATGATCCAGTTCTGGACCTGCAGCTCCTGGTACAGACTGGACATCTGAGGGTTGTGGGTGCCCTTACAGCTGGCCCGGAAGTCTGTGCGGATCCTGGGAACAAACACACAAGACACGAGATATCATCCAAGAAATGTGTCATCATAATATGGTTGCTTTTTAGCACAAGGGGGCTATCCCGAAAAAAAGCTGCTTTGAGAAAATCGAAAGTAAAGTTTTTGCCCCTATGTTCAGTGTTTTTAAAAGACTAGGAGAATTATCTCTATAACCAAACAAATATACACACCAATGAAACCAAACTTCTCCTATAGGTAGGGCAATGCCCACTTTTGGGGTCGGTCAAGATTTCTGGAAACCCCCGAAATCTGGGTTAGCTTGCTTGTCCTTAAAAGCAACCATATTTCTCATCATTTTGTTTAAATGTTGCATGAAAAAAGTTGTATCTTTGGGAAAGGCATTTTACTTGAATGTCCCCATTTGGCTTGGTGCTATCAGAGAAGGATGTTAGAGTTAGGTAGCGGTAGATGGGCGCTCTGGTGAGGTATGCTCCTTCTTTCCAATCAAATGACCTTAGCAGTTGCGAGCGCCGTAAAACCCTATACTACATACAAACATCTATCATCATTACCTCTCCTCACTACTTTCTTTGTATGTTACTTTGAAGTAACACCTCTAATCTGAGGCACTTATATGACCTAATTGTGTGGTAAATGCTCTAAAACTCTCACTAAAACCAAACAAAAACTAAAATTTTCTCCCTGAACAGAGGTCCCCCCCACCTCTGAGCCTGTGAGTCGGAGGCCAGCGTGATGAAAGCGATGCCGAGCGGGGACTGGTAGGACGTCACTTTCTCCTCCTCGCACGCTTTCTTCAGCTCCGCTTCTTCTTCCAGGTACAAATTGATGGCATCCACCTGGGAACACACGCACAAAGATGTGGATACACACAGAGGTACAGACACATGGATAGACACACATGGGCATACAGACACACACACCGAGAGGTGGATACACACCGAGGTACACACATGGATAAACACACGCACCGAGATGTGGATACACACCGAGGTACAGATACATGAATAAACACACTCACAAAGATGTGAATACACACAGATATACAGACTCATGGATAGACACACATGGGCATACAGACACACGCACCGAGAGGTGGATACACACCGAGGTACAGATACATGAATAAACACACTCACAAAGATGTGAATACACACAGATATACAGACACATGGATAGACACACATGGGCATACAGACAAACGCACCGAGAGGTGGATATACACCGAGGTACAGACACATGGATAAACACACGCACCGAGATGTGGAAACACACCGAGGTACAGAAACATGAATAAACACATAGGGACATACAGACACACGCACGGAAATGTAGACATTTGTGTAAACACGCACGGAAATCTAGATATTTGTGTAAACACGCACGGAAATATAGACATTTGTGTGGCGAGCTGCGAAAACCGTTCGGAAGTCGCTGTGCTTACTTTAGAGCTAGGCCGTCTCAAAGGTCATTTTGGGCTTTCCTATGAAAATTGAGATTTTTGCACCAATTTGTTATTCAACATCTTAACTTTCATCTCTAGAAATATTAAACAATACTTTGGGATGGAAATATGTCAATTTTAATTGTTTTCAGCATCACCCCCAACCGATATGATTAGCAAACACGGCTGATGGTGCTGAAGAGGACTCCGAAAATCCATCTCTTTTTGACCGACTTTTCCGAAAAGTATTTTGAGACAACCCCTACATATCATACATCGTTGGAAAGCTCAGTCTGTGTACTAGCGAATAAAAAGTAGTGCGCATACCTTGAACAAAGGAGCATGGAGT
This sequence comes from Aplysia californica, assembly GCF_000002075.1. Lineage (NCBI taxonomy): Eukaryota > Metazoa > Mollusca > Gastropoda > Aplysiida > Aplysiidae > Aplysia > Aplysia californica. The sequence goes on from NW_004797375.1 coordinate 22,671, forward strand.
GCGCATCCAGATTAGTGCGCCACTATGAATGTTTGTAGTAAAAATCAAGTGCCGAGTTTAAGCACCAATATGTGTCCATAATTGCCACAATTCTTACCTGAAATACACCCTTAAACTAAAAAAACTACTGGAAAACTGTTAAGAGGCAATAGTTTGTTATTTTATCGAAATAAAGAGTAATAATTTGAAAGAACAGCATCTGAACCCTGACCCGTGCCCAGACCCCGCTCACTTTCAAAATGGCGAGTCCCAGTGGAAAGAGTGTTGAGACACTAGCTCGTCTGTTGAATTTAAACGCTACAGATACAGAAGCTTACCAAGAAGTCTTTGATGCTTATTTTGGTGACAGACAGGAATCGGAAAATGACTCAACTACTGATGAGGAGCAATCCAGTGATGGTAAGTAGTTTAAAATTGTTTTTTAAAGGCTCTTCCCAGTCTTTCTCTGTTTCGACATGATGCTTTGTTTACATTCTCACCCTGACTGTATAATCATGATAAGTCATGACCACATATCAAAATGTAGATAGATTTAGATATAAGATGACCTCCTGTTCTGTAATAGATTCTGTTAGACCACCTTCAGTTTGTAGGTAAATTCTAAAGTAAGCTAAATCTAGATCTAGATCTAGACTTAAACTCTTCTTGTGTCCCAGACCCCTGAATTTCTGAAACATGTGTGCACCTTTTGTATTGTAATTGTTGATTAGAAACGCTGGCTACATTCTAGATCTAGATCTATAGAGCATTTGATTTTATCTTTTCCTTTAAATGTTAAACTTGTGTCATCTTAATTTATACATTGGCCCACAGGGGTAGATTAGATCAGTTTTCTCAGTGCCAGTAATAATAATAATAAAGTCAAGTAAACTTAACTTCGGTTGAGTGGTTGAGATTGTGCTGTGGACTATAAACCATTTGGCATTATCTTTTCCTTTAAATGTTAAGCTTTGTCATTTTAATTCATCATACATTGGCCTACAAGGGTAGATTAGATCAATTTTTCCAGTATAATAAGTTAAAGTAAACTTTACTCTGGTTGAGTGGTTAAGATTGTCCTACATTCCTACTGCAACTGCAAAATAAGCTGTTCTTAGAGCTAACACAAGTAAATGCTTTTCCCCAGATGACTCGGTCTGTGAAGTTCTGACGACTGAGCTAGACCTGTCAGAAAGGATCGTGCCTCTTGAACGCAAAAGACCCATCTGTCAGCCATACCAGCACCCCCTTCACCGGACCAACCGAATTTGCACATCGACCCACCTTCCACGTCAACGAAAGGGCCTGTCCCATACCCCTGCTCCTGTAAGTCAACACCGTGTTACTCAAACTTTGATGCAGAAACAATCCAGGACATAAGACACCAGTACATTGCCTTAACAGACAAAGAACTTGACATAGCTGTTTTGTCAAAAATTTCGTGTGGTATTCATTTGGATTCTACTACCCGCAAATCACGAAAGGCAGTTCAAACAGAACGGAAAGCGTCACGGACGGATTACTTGCTCCATGGACACCGTATTTGCCGTGATTTCTTCCTGTACATCCATGACATTGGGCTTGGCAAACTGACAACCCTGATCAAGCATTACAAGGCCTGTGGTGTTGAAGCCCGTGTCCACAAGAGCAAGAAGCGACTTCCCCATAACACCCTGAAGTATGAGGACACCAGGAGGGTAGTTGACTTCATAATAAACTACGCAGAGATCCACGCCATAGAACTGCCAGGTAGAACACCCAGACACTGGATTACGAATGTTAAGTTGCTGCCCACACATTGTACAAAGACACTGGTATACGAATTGTATAAAACATCATCTGAGGAAGCAGGGAACCACTGTGTTCACATCTCAACCTTCAGGAAGCTGTGGAGACAGTTGGTGCCTTTTATTAGGACCATGCCTCCTGCAACAGATCTCTGCTGGACCTGTCAGAGAGGTATGCAGCAAATCCAGCTGTCAGCCAACAAGTCTGATGAGGAGAAAAGACGGTTGATAGACAATTTGAACTCTCATCAGGAGATCGTTCAGAATGAACGGTCATTTTACCAACACAGCTGTGAAATGGTAAAGGCACAACTACCGCCAGCCAGACTACCTGGACCCCATCCATACTGTTCCTTTCAAGGAAAAAATCACATTTCTTTTGACTTCGCACAGCAGACTCACTTTCCAAGTGATCCTCTTCAAGCTGGGCCAATTTATTTCAAGACCCCCCGGAAGTGTGGCCTTTTTGGGATAAATAATGAGGCGCTGGGAAAACAGGTGAACATTCTAGTTGATGAGGCTCACAACACGGGGAAAGGTGCCAACACAGTTGTGTCTTATCTTCATTTCTATCTAGAAAACTTCAGCCTTGGTGAGACAGAACTTCTTTTGCACGCAGACAATTGTGCCGGACAAAACAAAAATTCTGTTATGATTTGGTACCTCATGTGGCGATGTGGCACCGCTCGAAATAGGAATATTTGCCTAAGCTTTCTGATTGCGGGTCATACAAAGTTTAGCCCAGACGGTGGATTTGGCCTCATAAAAAGAAAATTAAAGGTAACAAAGGTTGATTGTTTGCAAGATCTAGTCAAAGTTGTAGATGCTTCGGCTGCTATGAACAAGGCCATTCTAGTGGGTACAGAAAATGGAGTATCTCAACTTCCCACCTATGACTGGACGACTTTTCTTTCAAAGTATTTTAGTAAGGTGAAAGGAATAAAAACCCTTCAACATTTTTCTTTCGACAACTCAGGAGTCATCACAGTGAAAAAACACAGCAATGCCCCTGAAACAGCCCAGGCCCTACAGAAAGCAGCTCTCCCTGGGCCGGGTGTTCTGCCGCCAGTAATACCGTCACCTGGGCTCAGCCTCAAACGCCAGCAATATCTCTTCAAAGAGATTCGTCCGTTCGTTTCCCCTCACTGTCAGGATGTTGTAACACCAGAGCCAACAGCAGTACCTGAAGACAGTGGCAGTGACTCCTCTGACAGTGAATATGAAGTGCCAGCCAAAGTGACAAAAACTGTAGCAGGACCAGGCAAAGCCATCCGAGGTCGAGGTCGGGGACGCGGCCGCCGAGCCAAAACGGAGTAATCTATGAAACATCAATAATGTGGATATAAATACATCAACACCAGCTACAAAGGTAAGAAAACCTATTACATTTTGTCTACGAGTATGTTGTTGTGGTTACTGTACTAGTATATGTTGTGTTTTGTCCCTTTTGTTGAGCTCATATCAGCCAAAAACATTGCTCAAACTTTTAAAGCCGTTTTTCTCTTTTCGGATTTTCCCTGCCTTGCGTGATAAAAACTGCAATATCTCGGAAACTATAATAGATAAAACCCTCACATAAAAAGCGAAATACTCAGGGGAAGCTGTAGAATAATATTAGGTAGAAATCTCAATTTTCATATTTGGACCCATGTGAATGGTTTTTGCAGCTCCCCACACATTTGTGTAAACACGCACAGACATAGAGACATGCATACAGATGTAAACACACACACAGATATAGACACTCACAGATATGTGAATATGCACGGAGATACAGTCACATGCACAGAGAAAAACACACACACGTAGATGTAAATACGCTTGAAGATAGAGACACACCCATGAAGATGGTCAGGTAGCCTAACTACTAGGCTGCTGATGCCACCGACAATGGGCGACAGTCTCAGACATTTCCGCCAACATTTACCTGTGAGCAGCAGCAGCACACCTGTCCACAGGTCACCGGCCTCATCATCGGTCGCTCCCCGGTCTTACGGTAATCCATCTCACAGTACAGCTTGGCCTCTGCAGCGCGTTTCCTGGAACACACAAACAAACACACACACATACATACACATACATACAGATGCTATACGAAACACGGGAGTTGTTGGTCAAAGAAAAACTCATAAACGTGTGCTCATAAAGAGAAAGCAGAGCTGCTTCAGAATACTGAAAAGATCAGCAAGGACTTGCAGTGAACTGCCATCCCGAGGTATCGAGTGATGGATCTGGCAAAATTTGAGGGTTTTTTTGTAGTAAAGGGTATATTACACCAGTCTTGCCCACATCTTTCTTGAGTCAAATGCAGCATGATGTTTCTACATTCCAAAAGGTAGTTTTCAAAGTGGTATAGCTACAAAAGTGACTTATGTCAATCCCAGTATCAATGGAAGAGTGAAACATCTACCTTTTCATACAACCATTGTTACTAAGAAGCATTTAGAACTTAAGATGGGGAAAACATCAAAAGTTTTTCATTGTTCTCAAAAGCACAAAATGTGCAGCAGTGCCACTCTGCCTATGGTCAGTAAGACAGGTCAACATCTGCCCTACTAGGCAAAAACAGGCCAAAAAATGTTGTTTAGTGTGTTGACACATAAATGGTGTGTAGTGTGTAGTGTATCAACACAGTACCTGTGTCGGTCAAGCAGCACAAGGCCGGTGATGTTGTAAGCAAACTGGATGTCGGTCACGGTGGACTCTGGGTACGCCTCTCTGGGGACGAACAAATGGTCAGTTAACGGACACTAAGATATGGTCAGTTAACAGACACTAAGATATGGTCAGTTAACGGACAGTAAGATATGGTCAGTTAACGGACAGTAAGATATGGTCAATTAACAGACAGTAAGATATGGTCAGTTAACAGACACTAAGATATGGTCAGTTAACAGACAGTAAGATATGGTCAGTTAACAGACACTAAGATATGGTCAGTTAACAGACACTAAGATATGGTCAGTTAACGGACACTAAGATATGGTCAGTTAACGGACACTAAGATATGGTCAGTTAACGGACACTAAGATATGGTCAGTTAACGGACAGTAAGATATGGTCAGTTAACGGACACTGAGATATGGTCAGTTAACGGACACTAAGATATGGTCAGTTAACGGACACTGAGATATGGTCAGTTAACAGACAGTAAGATATGGTCAGTTCACCGACATTGAGCTTTATTCCTTTTGGTTTTGAACAAAACGCCACAGTATTATCCGAGCAAAGGAATGAATGGAAAACCAGGATCGTCGATGTCTGTCACATATCTGGCACTGGAATGATGATGATTATGAAGACAAAATCCACTTTTCTCAAAACTACAGCCGGTCCTGCTATACCACCCGCCTGTTCAAGACAATCACTAGCACAAATCACCCCTTCCCTCATGTGTTTTTTCTATAATATAATCACACTGGTCAAGACATTCACTAGCACAAATCACACCTTCCCTGTGTTTTTTCTATAATATAATCACACTGGTCAAGATGACCACCTGTACAAATCACTGGTCCAAAACCTACGTCCTGAATGAGTTAAAGGTTACAAAAGTGGGCACTGGCTGTAACAATGTTGACAAGCACTGCTAGAAGCCATTACGTTAACACAAAGTTTGGGCGATGACTCACTGGAAGTGTTGCAGGATCGGGCTGTGGAAACATTTGCTCTTGGGAATGTTGGAGACCATCAGTGTTCTGCTCACCTGCGGGGGAGAGAGAGACAGAGAGGTTTTGTGGTTTCGTTTTGTTTTAGTCGTTTCAACGTGAGTTTTGCAGCACTTACAAGACAAATAGATTATATAAATACGGGAGATTGGAGGAGAGAGAGCGATAAAATGTTCCCCCACTCTGGAGGATATATTCTAACTTCATAGCCCTGTGCACCGATGTCCTCACCAGAGCACCCACCAACCACCCACTGTGCACTGATGTCATCACCAGAGCACCCACCAACCACTCACTGTCCACTGATGTCATCACCAGAGCACCCACCAACCACCCACTGTGCACTGATGTCATCATCAGAGCACCCACCAACCACCCACTGTGCACTGATGTCCTCTCCAGAGCACCCACCAACCACCCACTGACCATAGTCCACCGCTGTCCTCACCACCCACCGACCACCCACCAACCACCCACTGACCACTGTCCACTGATGTCCTCACCAACCACCCACTGACCACCCACCAACCACCCACTGTCCTCACCTGCTCGTCCTCCTCCACGTCCAGGTTCAGGTGAAAGTGTCGCAGCACGGCGATCACCGCCACCCACTGACCACCCACCAACCACCCACTATCCTCACCTGCTCGTCCTCCTCCACGTCCAGGTTCAGGTGAAAGTGTCGCAGCACGGCGATCACCGCCACCCACTGACCACCCACTGACCACCCACCAACCACCCACTGTCCTCACCTGCTCGTCCTCCTCCACGTCCAGGTTCAGGTGAAAGTGTCGCAGCACGGCGATCACCGCCACCAGGTACAGCACTGACATCACAGCGTGTACCCACAGCACGGGGTCACTGGGTGGTACAAACACAGGTGGGTCATAACACAGAACACATTGAGAGGTCATCAGGTCACTGGAGGGGCACAACACACAACACATTGAGAGGTCATCAGGTCACTGGGGGGTCATAAACACACAACACATTGAGAGGTCACCGGGTCACTGGAGGGGCACAACAGTAAGTAAGTAAGTTTATTCAGTGTTTAAGGCCATTGGCCTACATCACATCGTACAAAACATTCATATCTTAAATAAAGTTTCCATAATGAAAAAGTACAGGTTGTGTCACACAGTCGTGCACATATCTCTTATCATGGGTCAGACATTGCATATTTCTGTCACTAGGCCGAGTCAGGCTGGGAGGAATTGACAATTTCCTTTGATGGACAAAATATGGAACATAGAAAATAAAGTGAAATTCATCTTCAATTTCATGAGAGTTACACCCCCCCACACAAGGGTGAATTTGTTAATTTTCACCGATAGAAATTGTTATTTAACCCTAACTGTATGTTGTGTCGTATCCATACGACGTGAGGAACTCTGTGCCACCACTTTCCAAAGAGGAAATGTACTCGTCAATCCGATCCGTACGCTTTGCACATCAGTTTGTCAAAATGATTTTTTGACAAATACTGAAAGTTTCAAAGAGATCTTCGAGTTAATTTCCTCTTGGGAAAGTGGTGGCACAAGTAAAACACGACGTACGGATAGGGTTAAAAAGTGTCAAGCTTTACCTCAAGTCAGTCTCTGTGGACAGCTACATCTTCAGGAAGCTATACTAAACTCTAAACTTTGTAACGCTAAAACAGAAAGTCTGAACTAAACTTATCGAGAATGATACATACAGAAAATCCAAATAAAAAAATTCAAGTCCACTCACTCAGGGTGCAAGTTGCCAATGGTTGTGTGACCAAAATCAACAGCGGTTCCCACTGAAAAAATGAAAGGAATGATCATCTTGATATAACTTGATTCCATTTCATTCCTCCCCTCCCCCTCCCTAAATTTTTTTTCTCCAAAAATAGAGAGAAAATGAAAAAAGTGAACAAATAAAATTGTTGGTGAAGTTCGAGTATTACAAACAGGTTAAGTCGATCATTCACACATTGGCCCCATAAGACTCTCCCTTTGATAACACAAGACATGTATTTAACAACTTCATCACCAGAACAAAAAGCATAAAGCGCATTGAGCTACTTTATTGGAAATGCCCTATATAAATGTTATATATTATTATTATTATTATTATTATTATTTTAAAAAAAGGTTGTTACCATCTGAAACTGAATAATCATAAGAAGTGTTCAAAATACGAAATGTTCAATACAAGTAAGGAGCCTGCCTCAAAACATCTTTCGTTTTAGTTTTAGTAAGTGTTTTACGTCACTTGCAACACAATAAGGTCATATAAGGGCCAAAGATTAGAGGTGTTACAAGAGAGTAACAAACGCAAAAAAGAAGGAGGGGAGATAAAGACGATAGATGTTTGATAGGAAAGAAGAAGCAAAGCACATTAGAGCACCCGCCAACCACCCACTCAAAATATCTGATCAAATACTGACAACTAAAGCATGGACAGTGACCCCACTCACAGACCCTGTTATGTCGACTCTTTCACTTCGGAGGCCCTTCCACGTGTAGACGGACATATATATGTAAAGGGTGCTGACATAATGAATTACTTCTCGGATTCAAACCCCATGGAAATAGATACACCCCGCAAATAAGTTGGGGGTTTTTATAGTAGAGGGTTTTATGGCACTCGCAACTGCAATAGGTTATATAAGCGAAGGCAAATAAGTGAAGTTTTTACAATTTATAAGTGTGAAATAACAAACCGCATGTTATTTAAACTTTAAAAATATGGCATCAATAGAAAATCTACAAATTTGACCCTGGTGTCGATTTTTGGCCAATATAACGATTGGTGGATTGCGAGAAGGAACTCATTTTGTCAGGGCGCCTCACCTATCTAAACAATTATTATGTAGGTTTGTAGCGCCCCCCATTGACACAATTTAGAACATTCAATTTTGAGAGGCAGGCTTCTGACACTGTCTGTTTGGGCTAACTCGGGCTGAGAGGGATACAACATCCCAAAAGAAAGACCTGAGATACTCGACACAAAGTCTCCCTACTTCGGAGGAAATATTCAGAACTGATAACCCTGTTCAAAACTCACGGAGATCTCCCTTGAAGTTGATGGGCAGGACAACCGCGATAGAGAGTACCGTCACTATGGCAACGTAGACCAGGAGGTAACGCTGGAAAGACAGGTACTGGAGGGCGTCTTTTCCACACTTGTGCAGGATGTCCACATCTCTGGGGAACGTTGTTATAGTTAGTTTTAGTTTGAGTTTTACGGCACTTGTAACACAATATGGCCATAAAAGTGCTGAAGATTAGAGGTGTTGCAAGAGAGTAACAAACACAAAAAAGGAGAGATAAGGACAATATATGTTTGATCGGAAAGAAGGAGCAAACCACACCAGAGCACCCGCCAACCACCCACCAGGAAGGTTGTTATAGTTAGGTTGTTTGATTCTTTGTTTGTTTGTGTGTTTGTTTGTTTGTTTTAGTAGAGACGAGCATATCAACACAATAGTCGTCATTTGACGCTGGAAAAGAGTTAGTTTTGTTTAGTATGGGGTTTTACGGCGCTCGCAACAGCATATGGAAAAAAGTGAGACAGACAGACAGACAGAAACACCAGAGAGACAGAAAAGAAACAGGATCCGTCACGCTACCACAGCAAGGAAAAGATGACAAAACATCACAACTTACCTGAGTTTCCAGAATGCAACAATCCACGAGAAGATACCCTGGGGGGGAAAGAAAGCATACAAGTATAACCCCTTGTATAACTCCAACCCAAACACATGAACAGCAGACTTTGTTTAATAGGAACCCAATTAACAAGAAAAGTGCTGTTGCCATGAAAGGATTACCGCTCCCCGATATTTTTCCCTCTTACTTCTGTGCACACAAAAAATTCTCTGATCCTGAGAAGATTGTGTAGTCAGGCTTCTACTGTCATTGAAAGAAAAAGACTTTTACGCGATAGACACTTGTATATACAGAGCAGAGATCTATCCAATTCTTTAAAAGTTTCAACAGAACGGTCTTTTTTATATGTAGAGAAAACTATTCCTTAAAATCAAGTTTTAGATTTAGTTTTAGTAGAAGTTTTATGGCGCTCGCAACTGCATAAGGTCATATGAGCGCCAGAAGATTAGAGATGTTACAAGCGAGTAACAAACATAAAAAAGAAGAAGGGGAGATAAAGACGATAGATGTTTGACAGGAAAGAAGAAGCAAACCACACCAGAGCACCCGCTAACCACCCACAAATCAAGTTTCAAACTATCTCCACACAGACCAGTCATAAAGATGACTAAACAATCTTTCTAGCCAAATGTGTATACATTTCAGCCCCCAAACAGAATAAATATGTCCCAAAAGCGTGCACAATTTGATCAGACTCAATCTTTGAATGTCAAAAGTCCAACCACAAGTAACCACAAAACAGGATGTGACATGGCATACAGGCTATTATTTCCCCACAGTTTCTTTGTCCAAAACACACCCTGTCTCAAAACTAGCCAGAAAAAATCCATCCATGTTTCATAAGTCTGTAAACGGAGACGTTGTCTATCAGGAAAACTTGAATGTGCTGAGTGACACACAAGTTTAGATTAGTTTTAGTAACGTTTTACGGCGCTCCCAACTGCATAAGGTTATATGGGCGCCAAGGGGTGGATGTCAGCAGAGAAGTCCAAACGGGGAATCAGGCTTACTCTGCTCACCTCTCTAGGCTCAACAGCACAAAGTCTGCTTCGACTATCAAGGCACCCCGGAAATAGCAGTTCACAAAAGGATGAGGAAAGAAAACGAAGCAGCAGTTCCCCTTATGTTGTTCCGGCACAGTATGAGCATGACATTGATAAATCAGCCCATTTACAATTCTACTGTGCATAAAAACATGATATTCCCCCCTTTGGGAACGTCCTAAAGACAATGCCAGAAAGTAGCACTGCCCTGGGGGGGGGTACCGAGTGACATACAAAAATTAGTTTCCGTTTACTGTGGGTAAAGAAAAGAACACTGACAAAAGAACATTGACGTACTGGGAGAAAAAGAGCAAGATGAACAGACAGACAAAAAAACACACAAAAAGAGAACAAAGATAATATAACAATTTATCGCTCTCCAGAAAAAGAAATTTGCTGTGGCATGGTAAATACACACACACACACACACACACACACACACACACACACACACACACACACACACACACACACACACACCAAGCAATAATGCCAGACAGAACATAAGCCCATCTCTGACCACCGATCTGTGACCACCCACCTTGTCCTGCGACGCCACGGCTGTGTCCAGCGACTCCTGGGAGCCAGTAGATGACCGGCTGTCATGGTCACCAAAAAACAAAGACGTCCACCTGTGCGGGAGGGGAGACAAGCATACAGGACGTCAGGTCTACCCACATAGATACAGAGACAAGAAACAAAGAAACAAAAAAAACGTGTAGTTAAAAGTAAGTAAATCACCTATCAAATGAGACTGATAGGTCTCTTCAGGAACGTGGAACTATCAATTTAAGAATATATGCAGATAAATATGACATTACAATTATAGCAATCTTAAGACTTAAAAGGGGAAGATAACTAAATTTTTACCAAAAATCATTAGCTTGTAAATCTATGCACAGTGCTATAAAAACTAACTTTGAAGTACATGAGGAACACCTCTCAACACTTGTGGCTGAAAAAAAAAACCTATAACATAGGAGCTATTTTTCCGTATAAGAAGATTTAGCTATTTTCGTTTCAATGTCGCCTCCATCTCGTAATTCACAGAACGCCAGTGTTATTGTTGGCATATACTTATTTTAAAATTTCAACTTTTTAAAATCAAAGACTGGAGAATTACAAAATCGGAGTCTGCTGAAAATTGACTGGAGCAAAATTTCCGATTCAGTCATTTTAAAACAGGAAGGTAGCACTAAAGTTTGATTTACTGAAATGAATAAATATAAGACAAAACAGCATGGTCAAAGTGTGTGGCAAAACAAAAAGATAAATCATGAAGGAAGAAAAGAAATGGAGTGGAGCACAAAAAAGGGGATGGTGGCTTATATTTAAAGAAGACTAAAACAAGTCAACCGGAATTATTTGCTCATAAAAGATGAACAGGGAACCAGATTCTAACTGCTAGTTCTCCACACGTGATTGGCCACGGCTGTTCTTAGGTTTGCTCTGTCCAAGCTCCTACCAACTGAACATATACAGCTCAACTTCCACCTGAACAGAACATATACAGCTCAACTTCCACCTGAACAGAACATATACAGCTCAACTTCCGTCTACGAACAGAACATATACAGCTCAACTTCCACCTGAATAGAATAAAACCAGAACTTCCCCCAATGTGTCCCTTGTGTGACTATGCATATGAGACTGGAGCATCACCTGTTCCACTGAACAGCCCTAAATGACATCAGAGCTACCCTTCTCCCTCCGAGACCTAACATTGACAACACACTCTATGGAACATTACAGCAACTGCAGCAAACCTGCACTTATCACTACATGGCATTGGACAGAAAGGCGAGAGCCCAGCTGTTGTTGGATAGATAACAACAACAACGACAACAACAACAACCCAGTCCATGCTAGTCAACAGAGGATCACATGAACCAACATATTCTTACTGCTGACGTGTGTTAACATTATTTTGTAAACTAATCTTTAGTTCGTGCGAAGTCATCTACTGGTAAAAGATTTCAACCAGCTGTATTCTTTGGAACACTTTTATTCAACAAGGAGAAAGATAAAACATGCCAACAACATACTCGATACATATTTCCTCCGCACTGGAATCAAACTCAAGTCTACTGGAGGTGATGGCCAAGAGCATAACCACAGACACCGGTCCCAGCTAATACAACAGCAAACGTTCACCAAGATATCAGAGACTGAGAAATGGGTCTTTTCATCCAGACCGAAATAAAGATTACGAGTCAACAATTCCCTGAAAACTGACACCCAATCAGGGATGACGCTGTTCCAATCAAAGACAGGCTATCACACTGATGGACTGAGACGTAGAGTTGATGGGGAACCAAAAAGCAATCAAAGCGACTGACACAAAATCACACAAAGACAGAAATATCACTCATTAAAACAGAGATGTCCCCTATAGTTCTTTTCTCTTATGAGCACCAGAACGAAAAAAGCAAACATTTAACAAAAAAATCTTAAAAGACATTTCAAAAAGAAAAGAAAATGAAAAAGAAAAGAAAAGCAATGACAAACAATTATTTAATAAGGTTCAAAGTAGACATGGAGAAGCCATGTCTACAAATTATGTGTTTCTGAGACACGACTTCTTCAACCTCCATCTAACAATGATATGAAAAATACGCCTATCTGTGAACTCGCTACATAACATTTCTTTACAGCTGTTTTGGAATGTAGGTGCTCACACACCCCATCAACCCAGGAGGCTGGCTTCAACCCTGCCTGTCAGGGCCAATCTAGGCTGAGAGGGATACAACATCCCAGCAGACAGACCCGGGCTGAGAGGGATACAACATCCCAGCAAAAAGACTGAGATATTTGATAAAAATTCTCCTCACTTGGGAGTCGACGTCAGGTCTCCTGTGCGCACCGGTGAAGCACCCAGCTGATGCACAACAGACGCCAGTGGAGATGTCATACTCTTTGACACAATGTTGTGACAATAAAAAAACAACCAGAATGAACCACGATAAAGATGGGTTTTCCCCAACCCCCCTCCCCCCATGTCAGGTTCGTCCACTTCCCCAGCCACATTTGACCCCCTACAATGGTCACAGCGACTGTGGCATCAAAACCACAGATGTTTTCTTGATCAACACGTTCTGTTACCACATCACATTTCTACCTCATGACGTAACAAGCTGATCAAAATTTTAAAAAGTCAAGAAAAACGGTGAAAGCAGTAACGTCGTGAAAAAGATTCCAAGAAAAAGTTTTGTGTATTTATTATAACGACAAACTGAGAGAACAATAAATCTGATCTGATTGTGACATTGAGCATCGTTAGGTCCAGCACACTTTTAGAACGCCCGTTCTTGGTTCAACATCCCTCAGAACACAATAAGGTTACAGAAAAGATAGTTTAGTATTAGTAAGAGTTTTACGGCACTTGCAGCACAATAAGGTCATATAAGTGCCGGAGATTAGAGGTGCTACAGGAGAGTAACAAACATTTTAAAAAAGGAGAGACCAGGACAATATATTTTTTTATAGGAAAGAAAGAGCAAACAACACAAGAGCACCCGCTAACCACCCACATAGAAAAGAAAGGACAAGCCCAAGTCATGGAGGTGGAGAGACACGAAGAACTTCCTTAACAATCCAAGTTCAGGAACGCCTCATCAAGGATTTGAACCACGGTCACATGAACCATGGCACAGCAAGGCACCGACTCAACTGATGGCATTCACCGCAGATAAGGAAGGGGGACAGAACTGGACACATCTATTTTTTTTAAAGTGCAGTAGAGAAAAAGGCCAAGTGTTGGATGGAACTGAACACACACAGCACACAAACAACAAAGTCATTTCTTAGTGAGACAGAGATGAATCTTGCAATTTAAAAAAAAAAAGGCATCTCAAACAACAATAAATTTTCAAAAAAGAAACTTGTAAGAGCTGCGACAACTCACCAGTCAGCACTCTATATAATAACACCGTAGGTAGAAAAGAGACTACGCTAACTACAGACTCAGAGGTGCCAACTGGCTATAAGAAAAAAATCTGGAACTTACAGGACCTCATGGAAATATATTCTGGATCGATAACAACAACATGGAAATATATGCGCTGGGACTCAGAACTTACAGTTCACAATGTATTTTCTACATCTTGTCTCAAGTTTCCACCATCAACAATTTATTTACAGAGGCAACAGCCATCAATGTCCAGGTGCTGTTTTTGTCTCAAGACTACATTTACATAAAGTGCAATGTGGCATGCACAAGAAGGTAAAACTATAAATAAGATATATATAAGCAGGAGCATATTAGAAAATTCTGACAATTTCAGAAACTCTGATTTTCTGAAAATGGGCACCTCTGCACATTAAATGAACAAGTGCATAACGTCTTACTGACAGTAATCATGCAGACATCAGCAACATAAACATCAGCAAAGATTGAAAACTAGGAATGACATATGTATTTACAGTTAGGTCTGCAATGTACGCACGTGCTTCTGCCAATTAAAATAAAAGGCAAAAAAAAAAGGAAAAGAGGGGGGGGGGGAAAAATTCGAGGAAAGAAAAGTTTCCACGTGGACCAACCTGCTCGGCTTCAACCTGTGCTCCCAGTGGGCGTGGTTAGATTATAGAGAAGCACCAAAGCAAGGGGGGGGTAGAGGGCAGCCATTATAGTCCACATTTACAGCCAATCTGACTACACATCTACCTTCTTACAATTGCACGGTGAACTGAAAAATCTTACTACACATTTACCTTTTACATTTACAAGGCAAACTGAAAAGTCTCTCTACACATCTACCTTTTTACATTTACTCAGTGAACTGAAATGTCTCACCACACATCTACCTTTTTACATTTACTCAGTGAACTGAAACGTCTCACCACACATCTACCTTTTTACATTTACTCAGTGAACTGAAACGTTTCACCACACATCTACCTTTTTACATTTACTCAGTGAACTGAAACGTTTCACTACACATTTACCTTTTACATTTACTCAGTGAACTGAAACGTCTCACCACACATTTACCTTTTACATTTACTCAGTGAACTGAAATCACCACACATTTACCTTTTACATTTACTCAGTGAACTGAAACATCTCATTACACATTTACTTTTTACATTTACATACTTTTGCATATATGGTGAGCTAACAAGTCTTACAACACATTCACCTTTTGCCTATATGTGAACTAAAAAGTCTCACTTCACATTTACCTTTAGCCTATATGTGAACTAAAAAGTCTCACTTCACATTTACCTTTAGCCTATATGGTGAACTAAAAAGTCTTACTACACATTCACCTTTAGCTTACATAGTGAACTAAAAAGGCTCTCAACACATTCACCTTTTGCCTATATGGTGGACTTAAAAAATCTCACTACACATTCACCTTTTTGCCTCTTTGGTGAACTAAAAACTACAAAGTCCAGCAGTCTAACCAGCTGACCATCTGTCAACACATTTGAGTTAGGCATACAAGGTACACATCACAAAAATATCACTTGATAACCTTTGTATAAAAGACGATGTGTCACAAAGATGTAGAGAGAAAGCTGCTAAATGCGGAGGCATAGTGTCTGTAGAGTGGGAACAATAAAGATGATAACAAGACCAGGGCCACACTAACCATCATTTCTTCTATTTCTTAAATTGTTCATTTGTTCAACAAGATTTGGAATGGTTTTGTTTCCGGAGAAAAAGATGTCTTTACTTTTTTTTTTTCTGAAAAAAATATGATTTACAAAATTATAGCCAGAACAGCATGCAAGACATTAAATAGTCATGGAAAATAAAAAGTTCCGATTAGTCTTACTTTTTGGGGGGCAGAAAAAAAATAATGCCGAATCTAAAATTATCAGTTTAAAATCTTAATATTGAAATTTGTTCCAGTCTTCTTTACCAAAGTTAACTGCAAGGTGCATAGAAAAATCCTAAACATATAATGATGAAACAGGCACGCTGGTTTCAAAGAGGAAATTTTCCACTGATGAAAGTGTCATTTTATGCATCATTTTAGCGCGAATATCGAAAAGGTTTACATCGGGCAATGAGTACAAACCTAGGCTACTACACAATTCAAAATGCGAAGGACTGAATGAGGTACTGAGTACAGAGATAGACTCTGTCATAGTTGAAGACTTCAGCTGGTGGAAAGAGTAACAAGATACACCATACTCAATCAGGGTGACAAATTCCCCACAGTACCACCATACACCATACTCAATCAGGGTGACAAATTCCCCACAGTACCACCACACACCATACTCAATCAGGGTGACAAATTTCCCACAGTACCACCACACACCATACTCAGTCAGGGTGACAAATTTCCCACAACGGAAAGCCCCAGAAGTAGTTAATTAACGAGTTTTCCCCAAAAGCCCACAGCAGGTTACATGTGTGTACATGCGTGTGTGTCAGAATTTTCCAGAAAAGCCCACAGAATGTTACATATTTGTGTGTGTGTGTGTATGTGTGTGTGTATGTGTGTGTGTGTGTGTGTACACGTGTGTGTGTGTGTGTGTGT
>NW_004797375.1:39851-43480 GCF_000002075.1 Aplysia californica
CAGTTCGCCCATGCCTGATCTATACTGTGCACAACATAGAACCAGGAACCATGTACAACAGTAAAAGTAACAACACAAGGCGAAATACGAGGTGCAGGCGCGCGCGCCTCTGTGTGTGTGTGCGTGTGTGTGTGTGTGTGTGTTTGTGTGCGTGTGTGCGTGTGTGTGTGTGTGCGTGATTGTGAGTGTTCAGGTGTGTGTGAGTGTGTGCGTGTGTATTTGCGCGTATGTATGTTCAGATGTGCGGATATATGTGTGTGTATGTGCATGAGAATATGTGTGTGTGTGTGTGTGTGTGTGTGTGTGTGTGTGTGTGTGTGTGTGTGTGTATGTATGTATGTAGCAGTGCGCATGGCACATGTGAGTGTGAAAGTGTTTGTGCCTGTGTGTGTGTGTGTGTGTGTGTGTGTGTGTGTGTGTGTGTGTGCGTGTGTGTGTGTGTATAAGTGTGTGAGGGTGAGTGTGAGCACGTAGATGAAGAACAGAACGACAGCAAAGATGAGAAAAAGAGTAATTTCTCTAACTTTTTATTCATTTCTTTGAGTTCTTTCAGCAGTTGGTTATTTTGGAAAGGAAAAGAGTGGATTAGAATGAGAAAGCATTTACTGTGGGGAAAGGACCACAGGGTGGGGAGTCACTCTAGGAAAGGTAGTCAGAGGCAGGCACGCGTTAAGGGGAAAAAAAACACAGCAAGGCAAAGGCACTTCTCAGGCTCCAAATGCAGAGCAAGGCTAGAGCGAGTTATTAGCTACTACTCGTTGTGTTACTGTTTGGCTCAACCTACACATTGTATCCCGACTTGGTACTTTTAAACGGAGCGCTGCGGAGAGAAATGGGCAAATTATGACAACATCCGGCAGAATTCTTTTACAAATTTTCTGCTTTCAGTATTTTGTCCGATGAACGTTGTGCTGTTATCAACAAAGAAAAATGCTGTTGTGGAAAATGATGAACAAAAGTACGAGTTTAAAAAAATATAACGTAAACGAATCAAGAAAAAAATAACATTGTCAAAACTGATTTTAAAACAAAACGAAACCAAATTTTTAAAACTGAACAAATTGTGAATGGGCAGTCTGTCACCAACAGTGAACGAAATTCAAAAGACAAAATGACAACGAAAAATCACTGAACAAAAGAAGTGTTTTTGTGACAGTTTTCCGTTTACGGCGAAATGAAATACAGAAAGGCATTCTCTTAAGTGGCAAACTGGACGTGTAACTCAAAGCAACAACAAAACATTCTTTGAAAAGTGAACGACAATGTGCGAATGAGTGACGACAAGTTGTGGTTGAAAGTGAAATGAGTTCTTTTCTTGTGCACGTAACAAAGACACTGTACCACTGGCGATTAAGTAACTGAAATCACTTCCAGGATCACAGCAATATGAAGGAATAATAATAGAATTTGTATAGCGCAAATCCCCGCTCAACAGCAAGCTCTATGCGCTTCACAATCTATACTATTACCCCAGCAGACCTGAGAATATTCTGAAACAACCTCAACTTCCTGGAAGCATACAGTGCAAGCAGCCATTTGTAGCCGCTAAAACACTAACATACTGACAAGATCTTTCGCTGTCTATGGCCGAGTACCTACTCCCACCTGGGTGAAGTGAGGAAAATTCGTGTAAAGTTCTTTCCCAAGGACACAACGTCGGGCCCGCGGCTCGAACCCCCAAACCCGCAACCTCACATTACAAGTCCAGTGGCCTAACCACTAGGCCAAACAACAAAGTAAGCATGTCTCTTTTAACCAGCACCCTCCCTCCCTCCCCCTCTCCCCCCATCCCTCCCACCCGCCACTCTTGCAGAAGTTGACAAGTTGCTGGCAAATACAATGATAAGAATTCGCCATCAGAGAGAAAATAGTTCATAGGAATTAACAACCGGTATATTTTAAAAATGGAACGGTGAGGAAAGAAAGTTCATAAAACTGCATTCCATTTAAAATAACCCCTTTTAACTTAGGGAAATACAGATTTAAAAGCATAATAATAGGATAAAACCATTGTTGAATTTTTTTCCCGCCACACTAAACAATCCCATGTCTGTTGGATTATCTTAAAATCATTTTATAAGATGAAGCTAGAAATGATATGTACGAAAGATGTAAAATGAAAAGAAAAACGGGACTGGACCTGTGTAATGCAAAACTTTCCATGAAACAAACAGCAAGTAAGACAAAAACAAACACACTGTCAGAAAAAGCTGACTCTAAAACAAAATAGGATTAAAAAAATAAAATGATGAAACTACAACTCAAAGTTATTTGGGGGAAAAAAAAAACTCTTTAAAAAGGAAAGAAAATAAATAGCTTTATGACGTTCAAGATAACTTGAAATCACAGCTGAATCTTATATGAATTTCATGAATATTAACCAACTAACAATTTCACTTAGGAAACATCAGCCCATTATCACTGTTCACCCAGATAGATATTATAATCAATTCCTTATTACGGACTAAACAAAGTTGATAAAAAAGGTGGCTCAAGATATTAAACGAAATGGGACAAAGCCCCCAAAGAGCAAGTATCATACTTACATTCGGTACCGAACAAGCAAAGGTGACTCATCACTTTCAAAATCATAAAACATTGACAAGTTAATAAAGCAGTAGGTTTGGCCTCACATCCAAGAGCCAAATTTTAAAAAAAGAAAGAAAAAAAAAAGAAAAAAAAAAGAGATGTCTGTTCAAACGAAGTTCAGACCAGCGTACATCTAATTCAATCTTGTAGCTATTTCACTTGCTACTCATTTAAATAGAGACAGGACAAAGAAACAATGACAGGAAAGTTGTGTTTACAGACAAATCTGGTGAACACACATAGCACTGACTGGTGTAACAAATAACGGTGATGTTCAACATCTACAGGGACCAGTCCTACCTACCACAATGAAAGTACAATAATCAAAGCATCAAAACAGAACACAGGACACCAAAGTTTACATAAGAATATGTTTGAAACAACAAAAACAACAACTAAGACAGACTGCATTCAACACGAACCCTTCAAACTGTGACACATTAAAGGATTGCCAAAAACACCTCAATAAAACTGATCAAGTTGTATTTATAACCCAACATATCCATACTATAAGAGACACCCTGCCGTTAAGGCCATCTGTGCTAGACAACGACCTGTATAAAACACCACTCCCCATTTCATCCCCTGCAATTTGTCCTATATTACAGTGACACTGTCCACAATATCAACCTGTCTAAGACAACCCCTTTTCTTTCTGACAAAGAGTGTCAATCTTGGACCACTTTTCTCCTCAGCAATGGGCGGCCGTCTTGGACAATTTCGACAGCGACTACAAAGAGAACGTGGACACCGCTTTATCTACTGTACCATCTCAGCCGTGTTGAATGCGAGTCTGTTCCTTCTACTATGTGGACAACGAGTAATAAGACAATAAGACAAAATGACAAGATGAACAACGTAAAACACATACTTCTCCTCCGTCCTGTTCACCAGAGCCAGCCGGCCGTAATCCCAGGCAATCTTCCTCAAAATGGTGAACAGCAGGAGCAAGACCTGGAAAAAATCAGGTCATTGGTATTATTATTTTTTATTATTTAAAAAAAAAAATTTTTAGTGGAGGGATTTACGGCGCTCGCAAC
>NW_004797375.1:44036-45876 GCF_000002075.1 Aplysia californica
ACACCCCACACACTGAAACACCCTTCCCCTCCCCTTACACACACACATACACACACATACGACACACACACACACACACATACACACACACACACACACACACACACATATACACACAGAAACACACACACCCCACACACTGAAACACCCTTCCCCTCCCCTTACACACACACATACACACACATACGACACACACACACACACACATACACACACACACACACACACACACACATATACACACAGAAACACACACACCCCACACACTGAAACACCCTTCCCCTCCCCTTACACACACACACACACATACACACACATACGACACACACACACACACACACACACACACACACACAAAACAAAGATAAAAACAAACAGGAACAAACAAACAAATACCCAAACAATCCTTCGCTTACCCCCCCCCCTAAAAAAAAAAACCCTAACAAAAAAACAACAAAACAAAACAAAACCTTCCTCCCCCGTAGACTCACCACAAAAGCGACCACGTTGATGATGAGCGTGTCTGGGATGCCGTTGTACTTGTCGTAGAGGAACACCGTCTTGTTGCCCTGGTCGTTACACTGGACGCTGCTGTTGCTGTGAAATGGGGCCGGTGTGGACGTCGGGCCCGACATGTTGTTGTTGTTGTTTGTTATTGTTGTTGCTGTTGTTGATGTAGCTGTTGTTGTTGTTGTTGTTGCGGTTGTTGTCGTTGTGGTTGTTGTTGTTGCTGTTGTTGTAGCTGTTGTTGCGGTTGCTGTTGCTGTTGTGGTGGTTGTTGTTGTAGCTGTGGTTGTTGTAGTTGCTGTTGTTGTTGCTGTTGCTGTCGTTCACACAGACCGACCTGCGGAGTCAGAGCAGACCTACTGGCAGTTCAGTCTGTCAGCATGAGCAGCAGTCTGCGGGGAGGACTTCCTTCTAGTGGCAACTGCCCTTATCGTCACCGGCCATTATCTAGAAGAAAGTAAGAGAGAGAGTAGGGGGGTTTCAGTAAATTTTATGGAACTTGCAACACAATTGGTTAGGATACATGTTGAAAGTTTGTTTTTAGTTTTAGAAAGAGTATTAAAGCACTTGCAACACAATAAGGTCATAGAAGTGCCGAAGATTAGAGGTGTTACAAGAGAGTAACAAACACAAAAAAGAAGGAGAGATCAGGACGATAGTTGTTTGGTAGGAAAGAAGGAGCAAAGCACATTAGAGCACCCGCCAACCATCACAAGGGGTTTGGGGTAGGGGTGGGGGGGAAGGATTTGAAAAAGACACAAAACAACCCAAATTTTTAGAATACCCAGTCTACGACTCGAACCACGGCCATCTGTCTTCTAGTCCAGCATGATAGCAACTGAGCTAACTTGGCTCAGTTCATTCAAATATGGAATCAGAATGGCGCTAACCCATAAACCATCCTTAAATTAAAGACAAAATCGATTTACTCAAAATCATCGGAACAAATAACTTCTTTACTTTTAGAAAGCTTTGTATGGCACTAGAAGCACAATCAGGTCATATAAGTACCGAAGATTGGATGTGTTACTGGACAGTAACAAACACAATAAAAGAAGGACAGCTAAGGAAGAACGATGTTTGATAGGGACAGAACGAGCAAACCACACCAGAGCACCCACCAACCACCCACTAAATGACTCAGCCGTTTCATCCCAATGACAATGGTAGAGTTCTGACACTTTCCACCAGTCCATTGTTCCGGCACAGTATGAGCATGACATTGATAAATCAGCCCATTTACAATTTTACTCTGTATAAGAACATGTTAATATCCCCCCTTTGGGAATGGTCTAAAGACGACTTCAGTCAGTAGCACTGCCCTGATGGGGGG
>NW_004797375.1:47320-49229 GCF_000002075.1 Aplysia californica
TCTCCCTACTTCAGGGTAGTGGGCCGACTACACAGCCCGTCTATCTCCCTACTTCAGGGTAGTGGGCGGACTACACAGCCCGTCTATCTCCCTACTTCAGGGTAGTGGGCCGACTACACAGCCCGTCTATCTCACTGAGACTTCAGGGTAGTGGGCCGACTACACAGACCGTTTATCTCACTAAGACTTCAGGGTTGTGATCCGACTACACAGACCGTCTATCTCCCTACTTCAGGGTTGTGGGCCGACTACACAGACCGTCTATCTCCCTACTTCAGGGTAGTGGGCCGACTACACAGCCCGTCTATCTCACTGAGACTTCAGGGTAGTGGGCCGACTACACAGACCGTTTATCTCACTAAGACTTCAGGGTTGTGATCCGACTACACAGACCGTCTATCTCCCTACTTCAGGGTTGTGGGCCGACTACACAGACCGTCTATCTCCCTACTTCAGGGTAGTGGGCCGACTACACAGCCCGTTTATCTCCTTTTTTTGTAAGTGTTTTACGACGCTCGCAACTGCATGAGGTCATATGAGCGCGTGGGACACATTAACCTTTTTCAGTTGGTAGGAAATTTTGAATTTTGCCCGGGAGGCGGCCGAAGCCTACTCTTATCGATTTTAGACCACCAAAGGATCTTTAACATGCGCAACTTGCACACGGGCCCTCCGAGATTTTTCGCCCTTGTCCGAGAAGGCTAGGTGTGGATCTTTCCTACCAGAACATCAGGGGTGTGGCTGAAAGACAGCAGAAAGAAGAAGCCAAGGAGTAGCAGTATAAAGACTTCAGGTAGGACCATGACTCCTGACACTTTCGCCTACTCCGAGGGGACAGCCCCTGATGTTGCTGAATAAGCCAGAAAGAGACAAAGCGACAATTATATATGAGGCATCGTGGTGGAATCAGGCTCTCGTCAAAATAATTAAATTGAAGAAAACAGCAGTTTTCTCCCTGCTTAGCAATTCTTTTCAAATTTTTGTTTTTTGACTCAACACGTTTTATTTCTATTTACAAACACATTTCTTCGGAAATTTCACCGAAAACGTTGATTAAAGGCACAAAAATATAAATTTACAGTTTCTATGGACTCTCCAGCTTTGGAATTTACCAATCTTTGGGGGGCATTTTCTGGCAAATTTTACCTCTTAAATCAGGTTACCCCCACCTCCTTCAATCCAAAATATCTCCACTTCTATTGAAGATGGATGGGTATTTTTTTCATTGAAAGCAAGACAAATGAACACGCTTTAAGATGATACCAATAACTCAATGTGCCCAAAAATTGACGAGAGCCTGATTCCACCACGCTGCCTCACATTGCGAAAAGACGCAACACGCATTTTGAACATGTTTACTCTGTGTATGTTGCTTTTTGTACTATATTATTTATACTCATAGAGTAAGAGTTCAACGATACATGCAACACAATAAGGTCATAAAAGTGCTGAAGATTAGGAGTGTTACAGGAGAGTAACAAACACGAAAAAGGAAGGAGGTGGGGAGACGAGAATGACAGACATTTGATAGGAAAGAAGGAGCGCCCGCCTCCCACCCACGTCGAATATCTCTGTCTGTCTGATGGAAAGCATCATCGACCACCCACAATTACACCTACACAGCAGAGTCTAGTGGGAAGTGGCAGGGAGGAGGGGGGGGGAGGATCAAACAGACAAATATAATATGAACGGCTTAGAAGTGAAGCCAGGGCAGGGCTACTGCTCGTCCTCTTGTAAAAAATAACCATACATAGAGGGAAACAAAGAAATGATTGTAGATTCTCTTTCTCTCTCTCTTTTTCTTTCTCTCTCTCTCTCCCCCTGTCTCTCTCTTCGTGTGTGTGTGTGTGTGTGTGTGTGTGTGTGTGTGTGTGTTTCTTTCTCTATACCTATCTCTATCTCTGCCCTC
>NW_004797375.1:49329-50805 GCF_000002075.1 Aplysia californica
TACCGGCACCTAGGTCTAGGTAGTTTCACACTTGGACGTTTTGTCGTCGCACACAGAAGACCCGAGTTCGATTCCTTTGTGGGATGAGATTACTATCGCGTGCTTTGCTCTTTCTGCTGGGATGTTGTAATATCTCTCAGGCCAGCTGGCTCTGACAGACAAGGTCCAAGCCCGCCTCCTTTCATCTAAATGGTATCGACGGGGCGTAAAAAAACAACACCAACGTGGGTGATTGGAGGGTGCTCTGGTGTGGTTTTGCTCCTTCTGTCCACTGTCCAATCAAACATCCTTGTCTCTCCTACCTCTTTTCTTTATAATATGTTAATCTATAGTAAAATCTTTAATCTTTGGGACTTATATTATCTACTTAGTTGCAAGTGCCGTAAAACTCTTTCCAACCCCCCCCCAAAAAAAAAAACAACAACAACAACAACAACAACAACAAACAAACAAACAAACAAAAAACTAAACAAAACAAAACATAATTAGAAATTTAAAACACCTTCGCTTTAAAACAGGAAATAATTAGAGTAGATCTAGGCAACGCCCAAACACTGATGTGAGCTGGGATGGGTTGGGCCTGTGTCTTCACTACATGTACAATGCTACCCACATAATATTATAATGTCGACCACGCGCTCAGCAGCTGATTCGACACCGCCCAACGACCGGCTCACGGTGAAAAGCGACGTGTTTCTAACCGCAAGACCACGCACTGCACACGCAAGAACACTGTGATCGAACCGCGGGCACCAGCCACAGACACGCACCATCAACACCCACACACACCAGAGCACAGACCGTCGCACCCAGTCGCACTAGCGGTGGACTAAATCCGGATAATCTATACTAAAAAGATAACCGGATAATTCTCAATGAAACGTTTTCCGAATTCAGACTCTTAATTAACTCTCTTTCCTGACCTGTTTGCCGAAGTGGGTGTACTCATTTGTTAAAGTAGTGCTTACTTGTTTGTTGAAGTGGTTCCAGCCCTTTTGCCGAAGCGGTTCATATCATTATATCATAATATTATTTGCCGAAGAGGTGCACCAATATACATGTATTATCCGGATATTGCTAAAGCGACTCATTGCCCAGCCCTAAGTCGCACCAGCGTGGACCGACTTGCTTAACCCAGCGGTGACGCATGGCTTATTTTTAGCGCTGTTTGACTCAATGCTTGTCCCCGCTTGACTGGAGAACACCGGCAGAATAGCGTGCGAAAGCGGGATATAGCCGTACGTTTTGTTTAGGGGAATAGTTCAGTTTGGAATGGGATGTTGCCCATGACATGAACCATGCACGCGGTAACTTCGTGAAAACAAAACTGATCAAACATGAGAATCTACATCTGTGGTCGACACATGCTAATGAGCAAAATGTTCATTCATTTAATTTAATTTCTGTTAGACAATGATGAAATACACACAGGTAACAGAAGAAATAAATAGAGAGAGAGAGAGAGAGAGAGAGAGA
>NW_004797375.1:51699-52936 GCF_000002075.1 Aplysia californica
TTGTATGTTGACTCACTCCTGAAATACTGTCAAAATTTTCTAAGGTGGCTACTTATTAGTATGAAGTATGAAGTACGGCTGTGGTCAGGCTAGTCGCCTATCAGCGGAATATTGTTGCGGAATAAATCAGTACATTGTCTTTGACAGGGGAACGGCTTACACAGTGTCATTATAATGTTAAAAGAAACGCAAAGGAGAAATGAGAAACACACGTTGTTTGTTCAGAGTACAGGTGATTGTCTTATACAGGTGGCCTTTAAAGCAGGTCGTACAGGTGGTTGTCTTATACAGATGGCCGTTAGAGCAGGTACGCTGTATGTACAGGTGATTGTCTTATACAGGTGGCCTTTCAAGCAGGTTCTACGTGTGTACAGGTAATTGTCTTATAAAGGTGGCCTTTAGAGCAGGTACGCTGTATGTGCAGGTGATTGTCTTATACAGGTGGCCTTTAGAGCATGTCGTACAGGTGGTTGTCTTATACAGATGGCCGTTAGAGCTAGCTGTATGTACAGGTGATTGTCTTATACAGGTGGCCTTTCAAGCAGGTTCTACGTGTGTACAGGTAATTGTCTTATAAAGGTGGCCTTTAGAGCAGGTACGCTGTATGTGCAGGTGATTGTCTTATACAGGTGGCCTTTAGAGCATGTCGTACAGGTGATTGTCTTATACAGGTGGCCTTTAGAGCATGTCGTACAGGTAATTGTCTTATAGAGGTGGTCTTTAGAGCAGGTTCTACGTGTGTACAGGTAATTGTCTTATACAGGTGGCCTTTTGAGCAGGTATGCTGTGTGTACAGGTGATTGTCTTATACAGGTGGCCTTTTGAGCAGGTATGCTGTGTGTGCAATGTACACTGTAACAAACACGCCACTACCGCGTGCACTTGCCGGAGAGCTGGCGAATCAATTGCTCCATTTTTTTTCCTCAGAAAAAATAACCTCTTAAAATAGAACAAAAGCCACAACCTTGCCGGGGTTTTGTTTTGTTTTGTTTTTCCCGCGTGTGAATTTTGAATATTTAGTTCCCACTCCTCCACGCCTCCTCTATTGATTTTTCGGCATGTCCTTTCAGGTTGTCTGTCTTTCCAAATTCAAAAAGAATTATTCTTCATACGTGGGAAGTTATTTGAGCAAGGCATTCCTCCTTGTATCGTCCTCCACGAAAACAAGAAGGTCAAACCGCAGCCCTTGATCCCCCCCCCACACACAAAAACACACGCAAATACCCCTCTCTCTCTC
>NW_004797375.1:53036-54500 GCF_000002075.1 Aplysia californica
GAGGGAGGCAGGGAGGGAAATATTCCAGTCTGGCTCTCTACTGCTGCTCACATTCTTCCCATGCATCACAGCGAGGACCAAGGGAATAAAAAAGGGGGCGGGGCGGAGGGAGATTGTTACGGAGCAGGCGGTGTGGTCGAGGTAAGGGGAACAGGGGGGGAGTACAGAAACAATGGAGGAAGAAAACACCGGGGTATTTATACAAACAAACAAAAACACACAACAAACAAACAAACAACACTCCCTCCCCCCCTTTCCCTTCAAGAATCTGCTAATTTTCGTCAGGTAGATCTATGGTTACTCCTAACTAACTAGACACAGAACAGGAGAAAAGACGGTGTGAGCGTGTGTGTGTGTGGGGGGGGGGGGTTGTGTGTGTGTGTGTGTGTGTGTGTGTGTGTGTGTGAGAGACTTGACGATTTTGCCCTCTCTGGGGAAGGGGTTGGGTTGGGGGTTTTTTTTGGGGGGGGGGGGGGGGGTGATGAGAGAGAGTGAGAAGAGTGATAGCGAAAGCGAAAGAGACAGAGAGAGACAGAGAGAAATGAGGAAAGAAAACAAGAGAGTCACCAGCAGGAGAGAAAGAGGGAAGTAGAAGTAGAAAAAAAGAGTTCGAGAATGGGATAAGGATTACAGCATCTTGCTTTCTTTCGAAGAAACAAATCATGGAGGAAAAGAAGGGACTGGGGAGAAGTAAGGGAAACTCAAACAAAACGAACGCCAAAAAACATTCGCAAGACGCCGACTTCTGCTGGGTTGTTGTTGGTTTTTTTAAACAGGAACGGACTTGTTCTACAAAACTGATAACTTAACTATACTTATCAAATTAATAAGTCAGTAGAAAAATGACTGAATTGTCTTTCTAGTTTCAGTAAAGTGAGGCACACCGACACAAAACGGCCAATTAGTTGAGTGCAGGGAAGAAGCAATACAAATAGAAACAACAGAAACAACAAGGAAAGGGAAGAAGTGACACCTACCAGAGGCACCCTCCAACCACCCGCCTGAAAAAACATACACGAGAAATTACAACATCACAACTGACAGAGCTGCGGAGCTGGCCTGCCACAGAAAACTGCATCTCCCCTCGACGCTTAACGGCAACAGAGGATGAAAAAGTTTTTTTAAAAGTAAAAGTAAGTAGACAAACACGGAAGTGATGCCTGATGATATGAATAGATTTAGAATCGGATATCACACACGCACGAGCCTACAATAACAGCCACGACCTTCCAAGAAAAAACAGGCTAGGTCACGCAGTCACCATGTTCCCGTGTTGACAGCCAGAGTCCTAGGTGTCATGCTGTGTCATGTCGTGTCATGTTGTGTCATGTTGTGTCGTGTCGTTCCCCGGTGTAAGCTGTTCGGGACGAGGATATTCGCTCACGTAGATCTGTGGGGGTGGGCGGGTACGAGGGATGGTGAGTGGGAGAGACATGGAGACAAGGAGAGAGGAGAGAGGGGGGA
>NW_004797375.1:54651-56054 GCF_000002075.1 Aplysia californica
ACGCACCTACCTACCTACTTAAAACAGAAAATAAAAGGGAAAAAAAACTTAACTAAAAAGATAGGTTTGGCTTCATTCTGGGTGGTGCACTTGGTGGAGGTTACACAGTACAGTCCATAGATGTATACTATAAAAGGGGGTAACTCTATGGTACAGTCAAGTCCTTGAGGTTGCCCCGGCTCCACCCTTCCACCACCCACAGAGTCCACGGTGACATGCCTTGTGTGCCTGTGTGCCGTTCCCTTACGGTGAGCGATGTGAGCGAACCTTGCACCACGCTATATGACGTCACAAGCCCGTGACAGATGTTTCCACCCCTCGCAAGGGAAACCCCAGAGGCCTACCGTGGTGGAGAGATGGCCAAAATCCGGATAAATATCCGGATATTCGGATAATCCTCAATAAGACATTATCCGAATTCAGACTCTTTTCCCTGACCCGTTTGCCGAAGTGGGTGCTCCCATTTGTTAAAGTTATGCTAACCCGTTTGTCAAAGTGGTTCTAACCCATTTGCCGAATCGGTTCATAACATAATAATATTATTCATCGAAGAGGTTCACTAACATACAATCCAGATTTTGCTAAAGCGATTCATTGCCCAGCCCAACCGTGGTGGCCTGACCGTGCGCACTGCATGATTCAAGCGGGGGACCGAACTGAAAATAGACGTTTGTCATCATCCCTCAGTCATCCTCCAAGTACCCCAAGCCTATCTATAGGGTGTTCATAACCTCTGTGGTCTAGTGACGAAAGCCAGATGAAAAAACGCGCCAAAAGCGAGACGAACTAGACTAGATCTAGATCTATGTGGTAAATTTAGATTCAAAGATATTACTGAGAAAGCGTAAAATGATTAATAAAATTTTCTGACGAAAAAAGTATGACTTTCTGGTTTAAGGTTATATAATATTGATCAAGCATTGTTTTCCTGCTTAACTGTGATCTGGAACACTAGTTCAATGAAAATACAGTCGAAATTGTCTAAGACGGAAACTAAAAGTCAAGTTAACAAATATAAAAAATCTCATCTGAGACAGGTTATCTTATTACTCAGTGCCATCAGAGAGTTTACAAGTGCAATCATAATGTTTTAAAATACGCAAAGAGGAAAAAAAGGGGGGGGGGGGAGTGAGGGAGTAAGAAGATGCAGTGTGCATAGGTGAGTAGGTGCGACTGTATTTGAATTCTTGATGTTCCTGGTTGTCAGGAAATGTTTTCTACCTGTCGTGCGCCGTCTTATAAAGTACAGAGATAGGTAGATCTTGGCTACTTTTGATCGATCAGGTGTGGCTTCATCAACTTCAACTGCCCCTCGTTTGATTGGTAGGCCCTACTGGTCGTCGGTCATGGCTTTCGATCTATAGCCTATGTCTGTTTGTTTATCAACCCCATCAAACTCATCT
>NW_004797375.1:58950-61062 GCF_000002075.1 Aplysia californica
CCCGGATTCGAACCCGGGACCTTTGAATGAGAGGCCAACACCTTAACCTCTAGGCCACGAGAGCCCCCAAATTACTTCTCTTTCAACCCCAGTTTCATCAAAGGACAGCCTATCGAACCAGAAACATAAGAACAAGCCACATTTTGATTTACTGTAGATGTGCATCTTTTTAAAAAACATAAACAAACAAACAAACAAACAAACAGCCAGCGAGCAAACAAACAAAAAGATAAACAGCGGAGCACTAATTGCTTCCTCTTCATAATAACTACCCCTCTTCGTCCCCAGATTAATTAAAGGAGAACATATCGAGCCAGAAACGTTTGAACAAGCGACGGTTTGTTTTGCTGTCGTGTGCGATTTTGAAAATATCATGGTGCGATGTTCCCCCGCGCAGGCGATACTCACGGTGAACACTGTCTTTGGACTGATGGACGAGGAGATTCTCAAGTTTGATGTCTTCAAAGTGGAGACGCTCGGTACGTGTGTGTGTGGGGGGGATACAGGCTACACAAAAGGCAAAAGGAAATGTAAATTAAATAGAATAGCGTAATCCTTTAAAATCGTATTGAAATGTTACATGTGGTTTTATTATACCTCGTCGACTTGATTGAGATCATTAAAATATGCAAGTGCCGAAAAACTGTTACTAAAACAAATGCATGTAGTTCATGTAGTAAAAGTATAAACGCAGGAAGGAAACCAAAGTGAACAAAGTTGGCCATGAGTGAAGGACTTCGTGGTCATGCGCTGTAGATCTGGGAGAACATCATTACATAGCCTCGCACTTTCGAGGAAAAACTATCAAAGCCGCGCACTTTTATGAAGATATCGATACTATTAGATTTCTGATTACTCAAACCAATACTATCCAAAACTTTAAGTAGCCTCTATGCTTTACTGGATTTGGGACCAGCGTTTAGATCTATATCAATTAGATTTTTGTATTGAACGAATTGGCTTTTCAGGTATAAAACACATCTACAGGACAGGGACAATCTTTAAAGTGTGAGGGCAGCCTTTTCTCTCTTATTTAGGATAAACATTGAAGTAGTGAGACATGTACATGTGTGAACATTTGCTTGGTACTCCTTCCCCCTTCCTCTTTCTTGGTAGTGTCTTTCTATTAAACCTATTTTAGTTTCAGCATAGAAATGGTCTGAAAGTCTCCTAACGTCTCCAGAAAGACTAATATAATATCTGGATGGGGGCTGTACTGTAGGCCTATAGACTAATTTTGTCAGTGTCAGGGGGACTGTAACTGTTGAATGGAATCGGCAATCTAATTGTATCGATATCACCATAAAATGCGCGGCTTGGATAGTTTCCCGTAGATCTGGTGTGCAGTCGTAGTAAAACCCTTCCTCTATGCAACAGCAGAGACAGTGGAGATGCAAAAGAACATTAATTTACAGGGAGATAATGTTCAGTGTTATAATAATGTAGATTCTAATTTCTCTTGCTTCGCTGATGACTGCATGGGTATATAAAGTAGCGTCCAAAGTCCAAGTGTTTCAAAGCACTTCAAGTACCTAATAATGCCTCAACCTCCATCCTAGGATTCACATACAAGTACATACGTCTATATTTAACAAAGAAACAACGGGCGCCTGTTGTGCTCACTTAGGGAAGAAAAGTGGTGCACACTTAGGGAAGGAAAAAACAGACTGTTTTCTTTATCATATTATTACAGTGTACTTTCTTTTTTCGGAATCTGAAACTGCGTTTCTTCATGCTCCAACCCATGGGAGGTTAAATTTCTCTTTCTTCACAAGTGCGGACACTTGACAGATGACTGTACCCGCGTTTGTCTCCACTTCTGCTTTCGCTCACTCGTGTTTCTTTTTGCTTCCCGACCGCCCCCCCCCCTTCCTTTCCTCGAAGTTGTCTGTCTGTCTGTCTGTTTGTCTGTCTGTCTGTCTGTCTGTCTGTCTGTCTGTCTGTCTGTCTGTCTGTTTGCCTGTCTGTCTGTCTGTCTGTCTGTCTGTGGGGGTAGATAGAAGATAGATAGATAGATAGATAGATAAGATAGACAGACGGGTAGATAGAGAGAGAGAAAGGAGTGAGAGAGAGATAGAGATAGAGATAGATAGATAGATAGAGAGAGAGAGA
>NW_004797375.1:62459-64336 GCF_000002075.1 Aplysia californica
CACACACACACACACACACACACACACATACACACACATGTGCGAGGCGCTGAATCCCACCACTTACAAAAATAGTTGGTCTGACCATGACGCGTGCATCAGCTGGAAAGGAGAATAATTCTCAAGAGAAATAGGAAAAAATAAGGTTGAAAAAAAGAAGGGTTAAAGGACAATAATAATTGGTCGCTTTTAAGCGAAGGGGGTTATCCCAAAAATGCTGTTTTGAGAAAATCGAAGATAAAGTTTTTGCCCCTTGTTCAGTTTCTTTTAAAGACAAGGAAAGTTTTGTCTATAACCAAACAAATTATGTACGCACCGATGAAACCAAACTTCTCCTATAGGTAGGGTATTTTTCACTTTTGGTGTAGGTCAAGATTTCTGGAAACCCCGAAATCTGGGTTAGCCCGCTTGTCCTTAAAAAAAGCGACCAATTAATACGATGACTTGTGGCTTGTGCTGTGTATGGCCAAAGAGACTAATAAAAACCCAGTCTATGCAAGCTTGCTGCCACCGCACTCTCCCATCCCTGAAGGAATTTGAAGAGGATAGGCGACAAAGAAAAGAGAAATGATAGATATACACAGATCTAGATCTACATATTATTATATTTGACATGCACAAAGGGTTGTTTAAAGTGAGAAAGAACTGCGCAAACATCCGACTCACTCTGACCTTGGTACAAACGGGGCCTGCGAGAGAAAGACAAGACGATCAGACTTCTAATAACTTGGTACAGGAGGTTGTCAGAATGTCATCGGTACTAAAGGGCAGACTGCTATATATAGAGAGATAGGCCTACCAACGAAGCCTCGCAGTCTCAAGTCCCAGCTGACAAGGGTTTGAGGGACTGGGCCAAGAACACCTTCCTCGGTGGTTGCCGATCCTATACATGCCGTACTCAGCTTATAACTTAAGAAAAAGCAAAATGCACGTCAGCTGTAAGTCGAAATCTCAGAGCAGAGAATATAAGCAAGACAAAAAACAAACATTAAAAAGGGAAAACAAAACGGGACGCTTTCAAACAGAAATTATAGACGTGTAGATCTAGAGACAGGAAAACATACATCTAGACGAGAGACAGCGAGAGAGGGAGGGAGAGAGAGAGAGAGAGAGAGAGAGAGAGAGAGAGAGAGAGAGAGAGTACATGTAATTGTAATACGGGGTGCCCATTACGGCTGGGTCGGGCCGATCCCATCAGTATATGGGCACCACGTATAACATCGATGAATGTATTTCACTTTCTCCCAACAACGTGGCAGTACAGTACAGTCAAACCTGCTCTAACGACCAGCTGTCTAATACCATCACCTGTACAAACGGCCACTTCTTACCTCTTCCCTCGCCTAGCGTTTTATTTTTAAAAAATTTAAAAATCAAAATAACACTATCCACTATAATAGCCACCTGTCTAAGAAAACAATTTTTCTTCTTAATCATTGGTGACCGCCTTGGCCAATTTCAACTGTATATTATTTGCATATAATTATCATTATCAAATTTGGTAGGTCAGGCTGGTGTGTTTGGTGACTATGATCCTGGTTAGAATCTACTTAGGGGCGTTCTTGATCATGGAGACGAGAAATGAAGACCGTTTGTTTTAGATCTATCCTTGTGGGAGATTTTTTGTTTTTGGGGTAAATGTGACCGAAGGGAAGAGCGAGGAAAATATAATTTGTTATGCAAACGAGGGAAAAACACATTTTTCATTCGTCACGAATTCTTACTCCAACACCTTTCTGGTGTCTCCCCCCCCGCGTTGAATTTCATTCGATCGAACTTTTTTAAAATTGGTTTAAAGATAACGACTTTTAAACGGGTCCTTTTTTTAGACTCTCGGGAATAGAAAAAACGCAAGAGGGGAAAATGAGAGTGGTCGT
>NW_004797375.1:64672-65858 GCF_000002075.1 Aplysia californica
CACACACAGCTTGCTGACCGCGGGTAACAACATGGATGTCAGTAAAAAAAAAAATAACGGAAACAATACATTCCGTTAGGTGAGGTTTGCCTGGAAACTTCCGGCCGGCGTGGGCATCACGTGAGGAGTGTTCAAAACGTGATCAGTGCGTGCCCCACAGAAGAAGGGAATGAACAGATGGGGCTTTTGTTGTTGAAGCCCTCCTCTCCTTCTAAAATATCAAAGTGTTTTCTGTTTAGTTTTAGTAAGTGTTTTACGGCACTTGCAACACAATAAGGTCATATAAGTGCCGAAGATCAGAAATGTTTTTAGAGAGTAACAAACACAAAAAAAGAAGGAGGGGAGATAAGGACGATAGATCTAGATGTTTGATAGGAAAGAAGAAGCAAACCATACCAGAGCACCCGCCAACCACCCAAAAGTGTTTTCAGTTCGTAAAACAATGGCCATCAATCAAATGGAGAGGAATACTAAGACTTTCACTTTCTCTTCTACTTTTCAGCAACCCACTGTTGCAGTTGAGTGTCGACGGAAGATGTAGTTTACAATGGCAGACCAACTCTGTAGATCTAACTCTATCAACAGAAAAAAGTTATAGTTTCCCAGGGTACCCTTGACTCCCTTAATCCATCTTTTGAGCGGTCTACCTCTCGCTTTATAGCCTGAGTACTTGGCATTATAGAGGCTCTCGAGGCTGGCTTGACCAGGTAACATTCGTAACAGCTGGCTAGACCATTATATCTTCTGTTTTTCTAAGAAATACAATCAGGGATCCTTGCCAATAGCTGCTCTTAAACATCTCAACTTCTATGTTTGTCTCTTCTTGAGGGAGGAATATCGGTATAATACAATCGAAAATAAAATCCGTGTCCGGGTCCGAACCCCGGTTCGGACACGGATTTTTTTTCGCCCCCTCCTGCCCACCCAGCAGTAATGGGTACCTGACTTCGAGTTGAGGAAGTAAAGGCGGCATGGAAAGGAGCTGGACACCCTACCACAATAATAATATTATGCTGAAGGGCCAGGAAGTTGTCTCACTAACAAGGCAACCCCCAATGTCCCGATCGGAGGCAGGGAACAACTTTACTAGTGATGTGTATAGTTTTGTGCCATTTCTGTAAGACATCGAATGTAGACCAGCACGACCAGACCATACGGCCAGTCTGGTCTGCGTGTGTGTGTGTGG
>NW_004797375.1:68569-70147 GCF_000002075.1 Aplysia californica
GTGTGTATGTGTGTGTGTAAAAGGGGGAGGGGGGAGGGGGGCTTGTTAATGTAGGTTGTTCCTGCCGCCATCGACAAAATGTAGACCGTTTAAGAGGAGCCCCTGGACGACCCGGCCTGAGAGGGATACAACGTCCCTGTCAGAAAGACGAAGATACCCCACAGAGATTCTTTCCCCCTCGAGAATCGAACTTGGGTCTCCTGCGTGCAACATAGAAGCGCCTAACTGCTACACTATAGATGCTGGTTGTGTCGGCTTCTCCTGTGACCAAGGTCATTTTGATATGCGGCAGACCAGTCCCGTCCTGCATGGCTGGTCACTACATGTACTGTACTTGCATGTCGTATAATTATCATTCTCAATCGATCACCCAGGGTGAGGCGTTCCCACTCGCTGTAAATGTTATCCCTTAGAAGTGAGCAGGTCTACTGGCTAGATGCTGCTTTATTGGAGTTTTGTTGTTGGTATAGTTGTGTTTTGTTTATTGTTTTTTAAATTTTGTTTTTCTCATTTATCAGAATTATCTCTACTGCTGTGTGTAAGACTCAACCAAACGCCATTTTGGATAGTGATGTGTGACGTACTCTTACACCAGGCAGTCGATCTGCTTGTCTGTAATCTTATAATTACCGAATTTTCACCCTTTTCATAACATTTGGTGGGTGTACATGTAATACGTGTCTGTAGCTAGAAACCTATCTTTTAACGCTGAAAATATTAACTTTACAGTAACATAAACGTGCATTTGAAACTAAATGAACTTCGACAAAGTAGGAGATAGGCGTACGACTTATTAGAGTGAAACTAACGTAATACCATGTTGTTATAGTTTGTGCGATCTCTGGTCAGGCAGAGCAACTCATCAGACCTCAGTGGGGGCTCTCGTGGTCGAATGGTTACGGTGTTCGCTTTTCATTCAAAAGGTCCCGGGTTCGAATCCGGAAAGCGAAGGAAAATTTTTCTTCTCCATATGTTCTCCTTTCCCCTTCTTCCCTACTCTCTAACTTTGTTCTGTCGTCTGCTTTCGTCTCTACATTATGACCTCACCCCCTCAACTCCTTTGCCCCCTCCTCTGGGCTCCTAACTCTTTCTGCAGCCTTTCCACTGCTACTCCTTGGCCCCTTCTTACTGCTGTCTCTCAACCACAGCCTTGATCTTATGGTAGGTAAGATCTAACACCTAGCATTCTTGGACAAGGGCGAAAAATCATGGAGGACCCGTGCGCAAGCTACGCAGGTTAAACATCCTTAGTGATTCAAAATCGATAGAGTAGCAAAGGCTTCTGCCGCCACCCAGGCAAAATTCCAAAATTCGAATAAACCGAAAATGTTTAGTGTGCCCCGCGCGCTCATGTGGCCTCAAGCAGTTGCGAACGCCGTAAAACACTTACCAAAAAAGAAAACCCAAACACAGAAAAGGAAAAAAAAAGACCTTAGTGCCAGCATTATGGCCACTGAGCTCATGGCCTCAGCGAACAGCGCATCAGCTGACATTGTGGTTTTGGTTTGGTTTTTGCAAAATGTTTCTACTCTTATCGATTTTAGACCACCAAGGGATCTTTAACGTGCACAACTTGCG
>NW_004797375.1:70355-72783 GCF_000002075.1 Aplysia californica
TGTACGTGTGTGTGTGTGTTTGTGTGTATTTTACATACATTATTATGTCTTTTTGTCAGGCCTTCTAAAACACAAATGCTCGACCCCCACCTCCTCTCTCTCTCTCTTTCATTCTTACCCTTTCTCTCTCGCACATCACCCTCCCCCTCTCTCTCATTCTCTCTCTCTCTCTCTCTCTCTCTCTCTCTCTCTCTTTCTCTCTCTCTCTCTCTCTCTCTCTCCCTTTGTCTTTCATTCATATTTTCTCTATGCCTGTATGTCAGTCACTTACTTTGTCTCCCCTCCTCTCTCTTTTTGTTTCTCCTCTTTTCTGTCTGCCTCTCTGTCTGCTTGTCTGTCTGTCTGTCTGCCTCTCTCTCTTTCTCTCTCTGTCTCTGTCTCTGTCTCTGTCTCTCTGTCTCGCTCGTTGTCTCTCTCTTACTCTCTCCTGCTTTCCTTCCCTCTCTCCCCTCTACCTTTAACATATTCAATGTTGTATAAGATTAGATACAACACACACACAAACACACAAACACACAAACAAACACACACATACACACATAAACGCACCCCCCCCCACACACACATACACACACGCATGTTTCTCCTATGAAACAGTCTAAACCCACACTTTTCAGGAAGGCCCCAGTACGCCCAGTGGAACTACAGAATACTGTGTTCACCCCTTCAGGAAGATGTTCCTTTGTCTGACCTCCGACCGGTGAGAAATGTTGGATGTACATCTATTTCATTAGCAGGGTAGGGGCATCATAATATTTTTAGATGGAGGTAAGGAGGCGGGTGGTGGCTTAAGACTGTCACCGTTTAGAGAAGATGTACTTCTGCCTGACTTTAGGCTGGTGAGAAATGTGGTATGCACAATATTGTTGGAGCAGTCGAATGTGTAGGATCGGGTCAGGTTGTTATACTAGGAGATAGTAAGACGGGTGGCGGCAATGACTGACACCACTTAAGGAAGATGAACTTCCTCTCCTCCCTCCTCTCCTTCTCTCTCTCTGTCTCTCTCTCTGTCTGATTCTCTCTCTCTCTCTCTCTCTCTCTCCCTCTCCCTCTCTCTCTCTCTCTCTCTCTCTCTCTCTCTCTTTCTCTCTCTTTATTTCCCCCTCTTTCTCTCTTTCTCTTTCTCTCTGTCTCTCTCTCTATCTTACATAGAT
Organism: Aplysia californica; assembly: GCF_000002075.1. Lineage (NCBI taxonomy): Eukaryota > Metazoa > Mollusca > Gastropoda > Aplysiida > Aplysiidae > Aplysia > Aplysia californica. The sequence goes on from NW_004797375.1 coordinate 71,510, forward strand.
TCGCGCACTTTTATAAACATTAAAATGATATGCCTATTTGTCCTGGCTACTAAAGACTTCAAACCGGAGAGCAATGTGGGATGCACACTTATTGAACTTGTCGAATTTGAAGGATCGGGTAATTCGCTAGAGAACTGTATGGAGGCATGAAATGTCATTGCGTGTATGTATGTTTGTTCGGTTATCCATGCAATGGTGAATAGGCTTCCTTTTTTCCTATATATTTATACCTATATGTATACTTATATTTATATTTATACATATGATCTTATCATGTCTTTTTCTCTGTACAGATTGAGGACTTGAGTTATCGTGTTGCTACAGGTCACTCTAACGATTGGATCCTGAACAACCGTAGAGCCAGATTCACTTTCTTTGAGAAGGATGAGGAGAAGTACGCTACAAATATAGCTTTCTTTTCATTATCAAACTCTGTATAATACACCCACCCACACACACCTACCACACACACACACACACACACACACACACACATACACACACACATTATTCGGGCTAGCACATACACAGGTATTTAAACATACACACACATATACATATATCTAAACATCCACATCCACACACACACACACACACACACGCACGCACACTCACGCACACTCACACACACATCCTATAAATCCACATCCACACATCCACATCCACACACACAAACACACACACACACACTCACACACACAGAAACACAGAAACACACACACACACACACACATAGTCAGGGATTGCGGGAAGTCCAAGAGTACGGTAGGCATATTTTATGTATTCATGGGTCAAAGTTCCAGCCAATCGTAGCCCGAGTTTATGCGATCTCTGGTCAGGCAGATCAACTCATCAGACCTCTGTGCGGGGACTTTCGTGGTCGAATGGTTACGGTGTTCGCTTCTCATTCAAAAGGTTCCGGTTTCGATCCGGAAAGCGAAGGAAAAATTTTCTTCTCCAAAATGTTCTCCTTTCCCCTTCTTTCCTACTCACTAACAATGTTCTGCCGTCTGCTTTCGTCTCAACTTTCTGGTCCCCCTCGCCTCCTCTGCGTAGTTGCATGTAGGTTACAGATTTCTCTACTTTAACTTCCAGGTCGTCGAGTACAATCGCGGCGGGGCTGTAGTGTGCACTGAAACCCCGACCCGATAGGCCCGACCAGACCCGACCCCACCCGAACGCGTATGTGGGCACCCCCTATTAGGCTACCGAGTCGGGCGATCGGCCCAATCGGTCCAATCGGTCGATCCCATCCGCAGTGGGCACCCCGTATT
>NW_004797375.1:72883-76207 GCF_000002075.1 Aplysia californica
ACACACACACACACACACACACACACACACACACACACAAACAAACAGAATAACATTTTAGTCATGCAACTCTGACCGCCATTGTGCTAAACTTGTAAAGTCGGCCACTTCCCGTTTTTTACCTTGAGGGTTTTGTTTTGCTTTATTTAATTACTTTTTTCCTTGTTTGTTGTTGCTGGGTTTTTTTTAACATTACGATGACGCCAACCTGTATAAGACAACCACTGCTTTCATAGACAATTTGGACCGCAGTTGGCAGCTAGGGTTGCCACTAACCAATCTGCCAGACATAGAGTGACTGGTCACTTCGGTGTTCAATGAAGGTTAGCTTGTCTATGTACTTCTCATTAACTCAGCTGGGTAGTTGGCGTGTGCTCTGGCGTGGTTTGCTCCTTCTTTCCTATTTATCAAACATCTCTGGCTCTTTCTCTCGTCCTTTTCTTTATATGATAGACATTGTAAAATCTTTAATCTTCGGCACTTATGAGGCCAATTTGTGGTGCAGGTGCCGTACATCTTTTTACTAAAACTAAATCATGTCTCGCCCTTACCTCTCCTTCTTTTCTTTATATGATACTCTCCAGTAACATCTCTACTCGACAGGGCTTATATGACCTATTCGTGCTGCAAGTACCGCAAAACTCTAACTACAACTAAACTAATTGGTTACCCCCAAAAACGTGTCCAGGTTCCCAGATTATACCAAGCTTGACCGCCTGTTCCACACCGTCCCCGGCCTTGACAACGGACCCGCTAACCTAAACCAGGCCTCCTCAGACGACAAAATCCTCGACATGTCGCCGGGCTCAGATCAGCCACTCAACACAGGCTACTACCACCGCATGTATAAGACCGATAAGGCGGGAGTTAGTGGAGTAAAAGTGAGTGCCGTTCTTTAGAAATGACATGAGAGAGAGAGAGAGAGAGAGAGAGAAAGAGAGAGAGAAAGAGAAAGAGAGATAGAGAGAGAGGAGGGAGAGAGAGGGGAGGGAGAGAGAGAGGGGGAGAGAGAGAGAGGGGGAGAGCGGGAGAGAAAGAGATAGGGAGAGAGATAGGGAGAGAGAGAGAGAAAGAGAGAGAGAAAGAGAAAGAAAGATAGAGAGAGAGGAGGGAGAGAGAGGGGAGAGAGAGAGGGAGAGAGAGAGGGGGAGATGCAGAGAGAAAGAGATAGGGAGAGAGATAGGGAGAGAGAGAGAGAGAGAGGGGGGAGAGAAAGAGAGAGAGAGGGAGAGAGAGGGGCAGAGGGAGAGAGAGAGAGAGAGAGAGAGAGAGAGAGAGAGAGAGAGAGAGAGGGAGAGAGAGAAGAAGAGAGGAGCAAGTGGCCTAAGAGTGAGTCAGGTTCTTTTAAAGACACTACTCTCTTTCCAGCACTACGGAAATGGTGTCTGTTACGTAATAATTTAGAACTACGCCAGTGCCACGCAGATGACGTGGATTCGATTCCCGATTGAGCAAACTATTATTAAATCAAGTATCTTAATCTTTCTGCAGGGATTTTATGTTCTATGAAGTCCAAGTTTTCACAGGACAGATCAAAGCAACCCGCCTGCCAAATGATTTAGATTGTGTCAATGTATGCTTAAATAGAAGTTACCTTAGAGCCTACCTTAACGTGACGAACAATGATTTTCCCTGAATGAAGCAAGCGTTTTCAACAAAAAATCATTTCCTTTGATTTACAACAAGTGTTTTCGATAACCAATCATTTCCTTTGATTTACAGCAAGTGTTTTCGACAACCAAATATTTCATGCCTCACATGAAATGTTGAATTTTCTCTGCCTTAATAAAAGTGTTTCGTGCTGTAAGGACCAATCATTTTGTCTGCCTGTCAGAGAACGTTCAGAGGTTTTAACTACCAATAATTTCATCTGCCTTACAGAAAGTAATCAGAGGTTATAATAACAAATGATTTTCTCTACCTTAGATAATATATTATTGTTCCGTAGTTTAAAAGTGCAATTATTTTCTGTGCTTTACGTAATAAAATGTGCGGAGGTTTTAACAACTAATTACTTTCTCTGCTTTACAGAAAACGTTCCGAGGTTTCAACGACCCCAACTTGTGGGTTGCTGAGACATCACAAGAGGACGTGGCGCCGATGTCGATAAAATCTTGCAACAAAGACTTGGTGAGTTAGTTATAAATAAGACAGACAGACACACAGAGAGAGAGAGAGAGAGAGAGAGAGAGAGAGAGAGAGAGAGAGAGAGAGAGAGAGAGAGAGAGAGAGAGAGAGCGAAAGAGAGCGAGAGAGAGAAAACGAGAGAGAAAGAGAGGGCGGGGGGTGAACTGATGATGATGATGATGGGGATGATGATGATGATGATGATGATGATGATGATGATGATGATGATGATGATGATGATGATGAAGTTTGGTCTTTGTAGTGGGGTGGAATAAATACGGATGAGTCAACTTGTACTTTTCTACCTTGCCTTTGCGCTCGTTTTGAGAAGACATACGTTTTCTACCTGTGTGGAATTTAAAGTTTTACAAATTCCTTTCCTTATTTAGATAATATAAAAAATATGCCACTACTACTTAAACATCTGCTACTACTACTACTACTACTACTACTACTACTACTACTACTACTACTACTACTACTACTACTACTACTACTACTACTACTACTACTACTACTACTGCTGCCGTTGCTGCTGCTGCTGCTGCTGCTGCTGCTACAGCTGCCGCTTCTGCACTACTACTACTAGCACTATAAAATACCTTTACATTGATATTAATGGTTATATATTTAATATATGATTTGACGTACATACTATTTCAGATTCATACCACTTCTTGCCATAGCCTTAATTTTTTATCTGGTCTTCCCGATTTGTTTTTATCGCTCCTTTTGACATTATGACGTGTATGCGTGCACTTTTGTTGCTATAGCTTGTAGTCAATAGATTTTCCATTATATTTTTTGTACATGTTCCTGAAGAAGCCCTTTACCGGGTGAAACGTCGAACGAACTGTGTATAATACATATTTTCTGGAAATACAACAAGGTCTTAACTGTTTTAATACCTTCTTTATACAATGATGATGATGATGATAATGATGATGATGATGATGATGATGATGATGATGATGATGATGATGATGATGATGATGATGATCGTTATTATAATTTCTTCCCCAGGCGACAACGACGTGTCAGACCAAAAAGGCCAGGTTCTCCTACGCCATCCCCCTGGAGATTATTTACATGACCCCTCTCCTCTCCTGGAACCCTTACAACTTGACGATACACGAGGTGTGTGGACTACATGGAGGAAGGAAGGGAGAGAGAGAGAGAGAGAGAGAGAGAGAGAGA
>NW_004797375.1:76787-79102 GCF_000002075.1 Aplysia californica
AGATAGATAGATAGATAGATAGATAGATAGATAGATAGATAGATAGATAGATAGAGAAAGAAAGAGAAAGAGATAGATATTCATCCAACAATGCAGTTGTCTTTAATATACTTGACCGTTTAATCCACATAAAGCATAGAATATTCCATTGTTTGACAGGTAGCCACGTGTCGTTTTCCTGGTACTCTTGAAAATTAAGATTTTGACGGACAAGAGCGGCTTCAGTTTTGGGTAGTGAGTAACTTTGAATTGTACCAGGACGACCTCCCGAAGGGTCCACTTTTCTCAGTGTCAGAAACACCAATGACCCTTTAGTGTGCGGGACTTCCATGCAAGATCTTCAAAATTTGTCGTTCTGACCCGATGGAATGAGGTATTCGATCCTTCCTGACTTAGAATCAGGGAGTGTGAAATAACAAACGATGAGCACTAAGCGAGACTCAAGTAGAGACGTCTCGATGGTCATAATATAGTATGTCTCCTTGTGCACAACGCAACGTCGCGTTGCTCACGGCAGTCGCTAATGATGAGTCGCTAGGTATGTATCCTTTTGCGTGACAACACCACACTGCAACCGTCAGACTTTAGCTTGGTATTTGGACAAATGTGAAGCTTTAAATTTGTCAAACCACCAGTCTGTTGCTTGCGACGGATTCTTTATAATCATACTTGATTGATTTTGGAGCGGTAAAAAAACATGCATAAGGGAGTTGCAGTCTTAGGCGGAACTCTACAAACTTGCATTGAAATGTGGTGGTTGGGCGTGTTTAATAATACTCGTGGGGAGACTGCTAGATGCTCAGATTGTTCATGTACGTTGAGGCGTTCACACCACGCCGTTGAGGACAAGAGGACCCCGATGTCTGACAGGCGTACCTGCCGAAAGCTCTAATAGTATTCTGTTATATAACCTCAATGTTTTGTATTTTTTTTTCAATCAGCGAGGGGTAGAAACTGCAACTGCTGGTTCCCGGGATGGCGGATTGACCAAAGAGAAAGCCTACAACGGAGTCAACTTCAGCCACTACTATATGACACCTGCCGAGTTCTTCTCGGTAAATGATTAAAAGAGCATGATTTTAAGAAAGAAATGCGAAGGCAAAACATAAATAATTTATTACATGAGTTATGGTGTTAGACTATGATTTATCCTACTAGTGAAATTACCAAGTTGTAACAAGCAATTTCACAAGTAGGATAAATCATGGTCTAACACCATAATGAGTGAGGTACTTTAAAAAAAATAACATACCGATATCAGCTGACGAAATAGATCCGGACCAACAAAGTTCAAATGACCAGCCAGTTGGAAAAGAGAATCCATTCTAGAGTCTCGCATGAAAACAACATTTTCATGCTCGTCGAAGTTGTAGTGATCATTGGAAAAAATCTGGATCGTTTTCCTTTGTTTTTAGCCACGTTAATTTACATGTTGTGCTATACCTATGTCTCCCTCCGCGAAATGAACCACAATCTAAACAATGACAACCTAAACATAGCCAAAGCAAGCAAAGAAAACGTACGATTCACGACTTGAAAAAATAAGAAACTAGATCTATATTTATTGTTTTATTTGAGGTTTGTTTCGCAGAAATTGCGTTGAAATTTAACACTCTTGAATGGATCCTCTTGTCCAATTGACTGGTCTTTTATGACAGCTGATGTCAGTATGGTATAAAAAATGTTGTGCATTCGTTATGGTGGTAGACCATGATACATCCCACTTGTGAAATTGCCAGTTGTAATCACTCGTTAAAACATGTGATTATAACTTTGCAATTTCGCTTGTAGGATAAATCATAATCGACCACCACAACTCAGGTAATACATTTATATAAACTGTATGCTTTCTTTCACAAACTGGCTCACAGCCATATGCATGAAACATAAATGAATAATAACAATTGCTAACAGTAACAGTGTGAAGCTGGGCGCAATATCAGTATTCTGATTGCAACCCAGTTATATTTTGATTTCGCAAGCTTTAAAGATCATAGAAATGCTAATATTGAAAGATGATTAAGATGGTACGAGTTTAATGGGTGGTGATAAAAATGACATTCTGTGTCTTTATTTGTTATAGAGTAGAAGTCTTTTACTTCTGATTAATGTTTTAATTTGAGGAAGCTAGAGAAGTTGGTTGTCCAAAAGAACGGAATTGATGTTTCTAGTGCAAGTGATAATTCATCAAAGTAAGAGCATGTAGATAAATAGATAGATAGATGGATAGATAGATAGATAGATAGATAGATAGATAGATAGATAGATAGATAGATAGATAGATAGATAGATAGATAGATAGATAGATAGATATT
>NW_004797375.1:80256-83565 GCF_000002075.1 Aplysia californica
CAAAGAGAGAGAGAGAGAGAGAGAGAGAGAGAGAGAGAGAGAGAGAGAACAGTCAATAAGTTGTATTCTATAAATTGTCCATAATAACATGCTAAAATGCTTTAGTTATCCTCATGTCTGTTGCAGATCTGAGCTCACATTTTAAAGTTTGTTGGGTCATTCTTTTTTAAGGCTCTACACTCATATTTATTTATTTATTTATTTCTGTTTTTGTTTCTGTTTCTTTCTGCAGTCCAGAAACGTGTAGACGGGCCGAATGACCTGGACTTATGGAGGAAAAGTTTCGGTATGAACTATACACCGACTACAACTTTGGTATACATTTTGACAAAAGGGGCTCAGTTTCTTTGCTCCAAAGGACAGCACAGAGACATGATAATGAAAATGATAAATAATAATAATTACTATTAAAATGATTGTTTTAATCCATATCGTTGTCATTTTCAGTGTAATCATATTTATTGTCATTGATGTTATTGTGAGGTCGTTGCTTTTGTTATCTATTTCACTCTTTATTGTGGTGAGTTAAAGGAAGGCGCGGGTCTTCAAAGTACGATGTTTGGGTCAAAATATCGATTTTAAACTTTTTATATTTTTGAGTACCTGAATATGTTAGGAACCGATACCCCCTGACCTCAATTAGAAACTCTTTAAAAAAATCGTTTTAGGGTAATTTCCTTTAGGGTAAATCCCCAAAATAAGGCCCTTTTTTCATAAAATGACCCCCAAATGAGTCCATAATTAGACGGTGATGACAACAACGTGTCTCCCCCTAAACACTAACATGTTTTAGTATCGTTGTAACCGCAAGCTTCTCCTCTTCCAAACCGTAAAACAATCTCGACTGATGTGTTTCTAACAGTTTAGTTATGAAGCAGGACACAGGACGCTCCATTTTGTAAATCTTAGTTTGTTTTGAACAAAATGAATCCTCGGTACTAAAAATAGTGACCATGACGTCAATTTTCAGTCAGAGATTGCTGTGCGGTATGAAATCTTCAACAGTTTTTTTTATGATCATCGCTACTATTTTCTTTTGCTTGGACTGTTTTCACCAACGGAACCACAAAATTTGCTTTAGTGGTTGACGAAACTTTATCGTGTCTCTCACTAATTTTTATTTTAGTGCAGTCTTGTCTTTTTTGTATGTTCATTCAGTTCCCTCCAAGAAGTTGTGTTCAATTTAGCATACATTTCAGTTTATTTTGTTTGCCCTGGTTGTCCCGTGCATTTACCTTGATGTGTGTATGGTGAAGGGTTTTTTTGTTTTTGTTTGTTTGTTGGTCGCTTTTGTGTGTGTGTGTGTGTGGGGGGGGGGTGGTGGTAATGCAAGTGTTTTTTCACGTCTATGACACAATTTACATCATTTAGGAAGCTGGCTTTCGACCCTGCCAGTCACTGTCAAAGCTAACTCGGTCTAAGAGGGATACCACATCCGAGCAGAAAGACCCAGCTACTCAAAAGAAAGTCTCAATGCTCAGGAACCGAACTCAAGTCTCCCGAGTGGGACAGTGAAGCGCCTGATCGCTACACCACAAATATTGATTGTTTGTTTTTTGTTAGGGGGATTGGGATTTTTAAAAAGTGAGAAAACGAACACGCAGAGAGAGAGAGAGAGAGAGAGAGAGAGAGAGAGAGAGAGAGAGAGAGAGAGAGAGAGAGGGAGAGAGGGAGAGAGAGGGAGAGAGGGAGAGAGAGGGAGGGGGAGGTGATGGGAGGTGCAGAGATGATGTTGCATGTAAGAGTGTTCGGTGTCACATATCTCGTGAGGGCACACTTCACGTTTCGTCAAAAGCTTGGTCAATATAATATAGCTTTCCTCATCTTACAAGCTAACAATGAAAGGGGCACTGTTATGAACGTTTTGTTAAGTTATATACTTGCTGCCGTAAAGAAAATTATTGTCCTGGCGAGGCCACAGTATTACATTGGTCATTGTTATTTTCGTTAATAAATATGATAGCATTAAAAAATTCACCTCAATGAAAATTGCAAAGCTTATTTATAAGCAAAGTAAACCTTTCGAAAGGAACAACAGGAATTAGTACAAGTGTATGATTAACTGCAGCTTTGTAAACTTATGAATTCCTTTACAGCGAACCTCGTATCCACCGATAGCGGACTCCCAGTGAAAAAAAGTTCAACGGATTATTTCTTATTCATGTCAGCAAACCACAGGCCTCGGTAAAAACAATATCGCCGGGACTGATGTGATATCACTGTAAAGACAGAATCCTGTTACAGACAGGAATGAAGTTTTCGTACCCTGTAACTAATGATTAACGAATCGGACCATTCTTCCTTTAAAAAAAAGATTACCCGCTATCTATTTATCAAGTGTATCACTTTTCTTTACGAGTGATATCCCCCGCCCCTACCTTTTTGTTCCTTTTTCTAGCTTCTCAGTTTCATAGAGATTGGGTAAATGACATAGATATGCGGTAGTTCTAACGTTCGGAGCCTGCTTTTGATTCAATCTTTTTTTTTCTTCTAAAACAAGTCTCTTCACCGCATCAGGAGATAAGATGGCAATGTGGTACCAGACTTTGGCAATGCGAAGTCACTGACTGAATTTTCATAAACACCAAAGCGAACCCAGCTTTCTCCCCCCCACACACACACATACACTGTACATGCACACGATATGAAACATCATGAATTGTGTCACAATCCACTTAGCCTACCGTAGGTCACGTAAGTCCACTTCACCGTAAATGTTATCTGTTGCCTTGATTCATTTGCTTTTACCTGCCCTCTTGTCGATTTGTTTTAGTTGGGCTTTTGTCAATGATTGGAACACTGTTAGCCTAACATGTCTATCCGAATGCTTGCTATAAATAACTTTTTATTATAGATTATAAAAGGTCGGATTTATGGATTTCCTGCCATGGCCGGAATCCTGTTATAACCTTTGACTGATATAAATGGGGTACACTTTACCTTGTCTTTATCAAAGAAGAATACGAGGGACTCGGGTCCAACGTAACAGTGTGCCCTATCAGCTAGCCCAAGCGATGATTCTTAGCACAGTTTTCTAACAAGAACGAACCCAAGCAAATCTTACCTAAGCCACTGGCGATCGGTCGACGGGGTGGGGTGGGAGGGGGGCATTGTAAATGCGTGTTGTACTCGTAGATCATTCTCTGCTCTGGCTTATGTCACCTATCAGACACACTGCTTCATTTTGGGTACCCAATCAGCGACCCCTTTACAGAAACCAATACACCTATGCCAGCTTCTGCTCCAGGTGAATAAATATAAATACACACATTCATACACACACACACACACACACACATATATATATAT
>NW_004797375.1:84256-91440 GCF_000002075.1 Aplysia californica
GAGAGAGAGAGAGAGAGAGAGAGAGAGAGAGAGAGAGATTCGGTGTTATCTCGGTATGTGTTACTGGACGATTTTACCTATTTCCATAAAATACTGATCAAGTTCGGGAACCAAATATAGCTGATGGTAGACATGTTCACCAGTGTTGAATGCTAAACTTAGGTGGTGGTAAATTTGGGCCAAAACTTCGGAAAGTATCTGTTTATAAAATGTAAAGAGCTTTTGATTCAAGAAGTCAAAAGGATCCCAAGACAAGCCAGGATTTGCCATGGTAGCTTGGCACAGGCTTCTGAAATGCTTTGAGGGCCGAAACTCTTGGACGTTGGATCTACAGATTCGCTGCATTCAACGCGAGGTTCACTGTTTCTCTTTTTCTTGTTAACAATCCAGATTCTTTTACATTCTTGTAATTATATATATTTTAATGCAGCTCGTTATATGCACTATTCTTGACTAGCAAAAGGTACTGTTTTTATTCCACAACCTATGTGTTCCTCACCATGTCAACAATGAGTAAACGTCCAAAATGCAACATACAGACAGACTATTCACAAAAATCGAGCTATTATCAAAAATATGATAGACCATGCTTGTCTGCTGGACATCCTATTTATCACCGTTGTCGAGACTTTAGGACGCTCTTTCGTCCCAAAAGTCACAGTAAGTGCGGAGATACTCGATGAAATCATCTTTCTGATACGGAATCGAACTCGCGTCTTCAGCTTGCAATGCAAAATGCTTTGCTAATCAATACCAATTATGCACAAGTGATCGGACCTGAATCGGATTTTAAGTTTAAACTGTCGGGATTACCGGGTATGTTACCAGTCATCTACCTCAGCTAACAGAAGTGAAGCTTCTTGTTTGATTTCAGTGATGCCACTGTCTAGAGTCAAAGCCGGTTACTTTTGTGTGGAAGATTAAATAATTATATTTTAGGAAGAAAAAAATACACATAACAACTTTCATAAATTTTATCCTGAAAATCCCACCTGTTCAGAAATGCACTTCAGTGTTTAGAAGTGTTTCTTTTACCGCTTTACTATTCTGAATAAAGTATGACTATGATTGCCCTGTTTCAAGCTTTGGGATAACTTTGTTCCCCTTTCCTTTTGCTGTTCTCTAGAAATAAATGATATTATCTCATCATTTCAAACTGTATCCTTATTTCATTTTACATAGTTCAATACCAATCTGGGTGATCTGTATAGCGCAGTGGTAGATACTGAAAAAGACGAACACTACATTGATCTGTCTGCGGTTGTAAAAAAGTAACAACAATGCGAACGCACTTTTTTTGTGTTGCGCTTTTTTGCGTTTTCTCTAAAACGCGATATTTTTAGGGGTATGGGGTTTTAGTGCAGCGAGATTTCGGAGGCTGTTTATAGGATTCCCTTGAAATTTTGCCTCAGTGTGGGCAATTGGCGTAGTTGCAACCTGTTAGAGGCTTTTTTGATTTATGGAATATTTTTCTTTTTACTACATTATATATGCCTCAGAGGGAGTGATTTTAAGGAAAATTTCGGTGTTTTAGCCAGTCATGTGTTAAAATCCGAGATATCTCGCCTATTTTAAACGATATAAAAAAAATCCTCTAACAGGTTGCAACTACCTATACTGAGTTTACTCTGTGAAAATATTAACTCTCTAGCTTTATAGATAAGAACATTACGCCTGCACTAAATGACGCTTTATAAGGGGTCGGGACACCCAAAAGTGTAAAAATTTGCCCGGAGTGCAGAAGTAGAGTCCATCTGACTGCCTGAATAACGTACAAGACCCTCAAAGTCATATAAAATGCCCTTAAATGATTGCTAAGTTTGTGCATAACGGATTTTGAAAAAAGCATGCTGGTCTTCCCTACTCCTTTCTTTATTTTGAGATTGTATTTTCCTTTAACTGATTTGAATGTTTTGTGAGATGCTTTGTTTAGTTGATGGAAACCGAGTACAACGTAGATAGTTCAGGGAGCTAGATCTATAGAAGAGTCCCAACTTCGTGGAATCCCGCTTAAAACAAACAAACAAAAGAAAGAAACAAAATTATGTGGTGCAATTTGGGCCAGTGGAAAATGTTGGCTTGCTGCATTTGACGTTAGGATCAAGGGTAGGATGCCACTCTGTCTGTCTGTCTGTCTGTCTGTCTGTCTGTCTGTCTGTCTGTCTGTCTGTCTGTCGGTCTGTTTCAAGGATGCGTTTTGTCGCAATTTTTTTCACTGTACATGAACGATTGACAAATTAACAACAATAAGATAAGATTAGATAAAGTTTTTTGTCCAGGTTGGAATTTTTTTTTTCTTGCGGTACATGAATGGTAAAAACACAGTCAGGGGGCTTTTGTGATTGACAGGGTACGGTGTTCCCCTCTCATTCTAAAATTTTCTCTTTTCACCTCCTTTCGTGCTCTCTAAGAATGTTGTGTCGTCTGCTTTCGTCTCCACTTTCTGCCCCCACCGCCTCGCCCCCTTTGTCTCCCTCCCCTGGGCTCCTGACTCTTTCTGCAGCCTTTCTGCTTCTACTCATTGGCTTCTTCTTATTGCTGTCTTTCAGCCACACCCCTGATCTTATGGTAGGTAAGATCTAACACCTAGCCTTCTCAGATATGAGCAAACAATCTCAGAGGTCCCGTGTGCGAGTTGAGCACGTTAAATATCCTTTGATGTTCCAAAATCGAGAAAAGTAGTGTTCGGCCGCAATTCGGGCAAAATTCAAAATGTCCTATCAACTGAAAATGTTGAATGTGTCCAGCGCTCTCATATGACTTTATGCGTTTACGAGCGCCGTAAAATTTTACCCCCCTCCAAAAAAAAACAAACAACCCCACCAACAAACACACAACCCCCCCGCCCCCCCAACACACACACAGTTATGTAGATATACATAGAGTTCTAATGAAATACAACACTTAATAATAATTCAATATAAAGAGAAAATAAGCTGACAATAATACAACATATCACGTTAGATGTACTTTTCAAACCATATGCAGGAATATGTCACAGACCCTGAATGCATAAATAAAACGCCTTTAGAACAATTAATGTAAGGCGTCGTGGTTAAGCGCTCGTCAAAGTAATGCGTTCAAAGAAACAATTTTTATCAAAATATTGAGTTTTTTTGGGGTGTTTTTTGTGTCTTAACATCTTTTATATCCATTTAAAACACATTATTGTGTGAAATTTACCGAAAAACCTTTCTTACAGGCACAGAAAACAAGGATTCTCAAGCTATGCAAGTCACCAAACTTTGGCGGGCATTTTTCTCGCTAATTTTCCCTCTGAGACAACATAGATGGGATTTTTGTTTCGTTTAAAGTATGGCAAATAAACTGGCTACAAGATGATATCAATAACTCCATATGTTTAAAAAGAATTGACAAACACCTGAATACACAGCGCCCTGACACACATTAATTTTTATTTCTATAGCAGCCTTGTCACAAATGGTTGTAAGCTTCTTTTGTATCTTTGTTGGCTTTAGGCGGTTTGTTTTTGCGCTGCGTGACCTTTTGTGAGGAAAAGAGTGTGATTGATCGTTTAAAATGCTGGTTATCTTTTTTCTACTTGTGATTTTATATAGTTCATAAGTTCTATTTAAATCCCATCTAGAGATCTTGCTAGTTTCTTATTGGTTGGGTCAAATTTTCCTTTGCCTTGCATCCTACAGTTTCCAGCGCAACAGCAAATACGAAACGAGAATAAGTTTACAATCTTGGAATAGTAAAAAAAAAAGGGACATAATCTTATTATCAAAATTATATTTCTCAGCTTTTTAATTGTTTTTCTTTATACACTAGAGCAGCGTTGGGATGCCAGCCTAACTTGTTGTCGATGCTTACTCCAAGACATTTGTAGGAGTTTACAGCCTCCACTTCCTCATTTTTAATGAATGGTGGTTGCAAGTGGTATTGTTTTACTCTACAGTCTATAATTGGTCGCTTTTAAGGACAAGCGGGCTTGCCCAGATTTCGGGGGTTTCCAGAAATTTCGACCAACACCAAAATTTGTTATTGTCCTACTTATAGGAGACGTTTTGGTTTTATCCGTGTATATATTTGTTTTTGTTGTAGAGAAACTCTCCGTGTCTTTTAAAGAAAATGGACAAGTGGCAAAAACCTTACCGTCGATTTTCTCAAACAGCATTTTTCTGGATAGACCTATGTGCTTAAAAACAACCAATATATTCCTTTACTTTGTATACATGCCTTGCCGTGGCGTAGAAGCTTGCGAGTCCTTAGGATTCCGGGAGCTATACCATCGGGGACTTCGGACCCTGGCAGGCTCTACCAAGCTGGCCAAGTCGCCGAGAGAGTAGCCAAACAAAATGTATACACCAGCTGCCGGTGATGCGGGTGGTCTACCTTAGCAGCAAAGTCTAGAGTGGTGTAGACAGCGGAGATAGGTATCACAAGATATTTGAATGGTCTTGAGGCACGGGAGCAAGGTGTGTGGCTCACAAGGACACGTTAAGGCCCAACAAACGATTGTGGCCGGCCACAGTGGAAAAGGGTAGGGAACTTACCACGTATTACCCAAAGAAATGTAACGACTGAAGAAATTAAAAGAAACTGTCGTAAAGACAAATCGAGGCCCCCTGTGTAAAAACGAACAGGGCAGAAACGAGTACATGTACTACATCACCGAGGAGCGTTAATGATGACAACGGCAACCAAATCCCCCGGGAGGGCTGCAGTCTGGCGGTAGCCATCCAAAGTATGGAAGGAAATGTTTGAAAATTGGAACGTGGAATGTGAGAACCTTCTATTAACCAGGGAATGTAGAGAACCTAATAAAAGAAGCAATTGAGCTGGACACAGATATTTTAGATATACCAGAAACTCATTGGACCGACGATGGTGTAATAAAGAAAACTGGCTTCAAGTTCATACATTCTGGTGGCAATGAACATCTACACGGAGTAGGAATATTACTAAAAGAAAAGATTGAGAAACAGATTATGGGATACTGGCCAGTAAGCGAAAAAAACATCCTACTGAAAATGCAATCAAAACCGTTTAACATTGCAATACTCCACACATATGCCCCAAACTACACACACACAAAGATGAAAAGATTGAAGAATAATATAATTAAGAAATAGATAAGATTCTGAAAGAAGTAAAATCGAACTTGTCATAATGGGATACCTGAATGCTAAAGTTGGGAAGGGACACTAACAAGATATCACCTACTTTCAACAACAAGCAAAAAGAATTTATACATGGAACAACCCTGGAGATGTTGACAGACACCAACTTGATTACATAATGATAATAAAAAGCTTCAGAAACAATATTAAACAATGTTAAACATACTCAGGAGCTGACATAAACTCTGACTACAACCCCCTCTTTGCAAAAATTACCATAAAGCTGAAGAATTTACAGAAAAAGGCTAATAGAAAAACCAACATACACATTGATTGGGGGAAATTGAAAACAAAAGAAGAAAAATTGGTGTACCAAGTGGAAGTTCAAAACAGATACGGAGTTCTCAGAAAGGAAGCAATGGGACAATTCAGAAGAGAAACATGTAAAGAAAAGAAGATAGACGTTAAATGGAAATACTTCAGAAATAGCAAAAAATGTGGAGTAGAAAAACTGCCAACAAAAGAAAGAACAACCGATAAACCATGAATCACTGAAGAAAACTTAGAACTAATGACAGAAAGGAAGAGAGTCAAAAACACACAAATAAACCAACAACAAAGACTTAGACAAATTAATCCATCTAAAATGCAAAGAGCTCAAGGAAGCTTGGATTGATAGAAAAAGTTCAGAAATAAATAAAGTCAAACAACTCAAGAAAGATACATGACAACATAAAGGAACTCATCTGAAGAAAGCACAACAAGAGATCGCCAGGAGGCGTTGAAGACAAAAAAGACAAAATGGTATTTGAGAAAAAAATACGTCCCAGGAAGATGGGCAGAATATGTAGGAGAATTATTTGAAGATAAAAGACCACCCCCACCACAACCAAGCAACAACAATGGTCCCAATATTCTAAAATCAGAGGGAGAGCTCGCAATTAGAAACTCCCAAGAAAGACGAGCCCCCGGTGAAGATGGCATAAACACAGAAATGCTGAAATAATTAGATCAGTTTGGCATTGACACTATGACAGAACTTTTCAACGATATCTATGAGTCAGAAGAGCTACTCCGATCGGTTTATATTATCATCTCTCGAAAAAGAAAAAAAAGCATCAAAGTGCAAGGACTTCAGGACCACCAGTCGCATGCCACATATGGTGAACATATTTTTGAAGTTATTCTGGGGCGAATCAAGGGCAAAATTGACAAAGAAATTGGTGTAGAACAGTTTGGCTTCAGGTCTGGAAGTGGCACTAGAAAAGGAATCTTCTGCATGAACACAATAGCACAGAAAAAATATGCAGGTCCAAAAAGACCTCTTTGCCTGCTTTATTGACTACTCAAAAGCTTTTGACTGAATCCATCACATTAGGCTGATTGAGTTTGGGAAAGATTAAGGATCATAGGAAATCTTTACTGGCAGCAGAAGGCAGCAATTAAAGTGTGTAATGAAATATCAGAATATATCAAAATCAATAGAGGAGAGAGACAATGTTGTTTCCTCTCTCACTATTTTTTAAACATCTATTCAGAGTGTATTTTTTAGAGAATCTCAAAACATGCAGGGAGCCATTATTGGGGGCTGCAACATCAATAGCATGAGACATGCAGATGATACAATTCTGCTTGCAAACACAAGCGAATATCTTTCTAAAATTGTGAAAGTAGTTAAAATGAAAAGCAGCAAGACAGGCCTCGACATGAACGCCAAGAAGAGAAAAACAAGGTTGTTATCACAATCTTCTGGAAAAAACCAAACCATAACTATAAGTGGGGAGAGAATCAAACAAGAGCACGAATTCAAGTATCTAAGGGCAACAATCACAGATAACGAAAGAAACAAAAAGAAATAAACATAAGAACAGTAGCTGCAAAATCAAGAGTCAGCCAAATGTACAAACTATTTAAATCCAGGCAACTATGTCTCACTTTAAGAAAAAAATGATGGAATGCTACATCTTCCCCATGTATCCTATATGGCACAGAGATGTGGATTTATATAAGGAAAGGGGTACGTTCCCTCTCTATAAAGATCTTTTTCTTCTTCTTCTTCTTCTTCTTCTTCTTCTTCTTCTTCTTCTTCTTCTTCTT
>NW_004797375.1:93896-96640 GCF_000002075.1 Aplysia californica
TTATTCGTGAATACGACCGGATATTTTGTTTTTTAACATAGAATCCTGATCCAGTAGGTTCATCCTCCTTGGATCCATCAGTGAAATACATGTACTGGATATGATTACTATATAAGTCATGAATATGTTCCCTGCCTTCTTATCCAAAGAGGGGGGATTTTGGTCATGACTGATAAAGCCATGCTGCTTGCAGCGCGTGTAGAATTGGTGATTATTTTCAATGCTGCATTTTGAATGGTGTCCAGTTTCTTTAGTTGACCTTTTGCTCCCTGGTCGTATATTTCCTCTCCATAGGCAAGTCTTTGTAGTATCAGTTTTTTGTATATCAATGTTTTTGTTTTTGAATTTATCCCCCAGGTTTTTCCTGCTGTGCTCATTGGAGCAGAGGAAGATAGGACTAACGCTAACATTACTTAAACGCAATCCCGCATCATTACTCATCATCACCATTATTTCTTAAACTATCCCCGCTCTCAGATCAATGACTTACATTTATAATCCTGGAATGTCTATCTGTAACAGTTACTTGTTATACTAAGTATGCACGTAATACACTATTGGAAACTATCATACGTACTTTTATCTACTAATCAGATGGCGTCAATCTCATATAAATGGGCAAGGGATTAAAAAAAAACAACAACACACGGGGCAAAACCATACATATTGTATTTTCCCTAGGACAAACAAAACATAAATGTATGGATGTAACACTCCTTTGAAAAGTAAAAGTAATACGATTTTAGTCACGGGACTGGCAATCCAATATTCATTATCAAGATTCCTCAAACACCCCAAGGTCAAAAGCTGCGCTTGCTAACCTGAGCGATATATCCACACTATAGTGCTGTCAAAAACTCGTGGCGCAATTATTAGCTCTTTAACGCGCGGATCAGTGTCACCCATACTTTGCGCAACAGTTTGTATCTATTTGTTTTAACTTAATCATATTTTCAACAACAATTGATGCTAGATTTAAAAACTTTTCTTCATAAATCTTTATAAAATACTATAATTCTCTATCCCGAGGAAAATGGCTTTGTTCACAGCACTTCCCGCTTCTCACACACATTAATTTGCTCACGCATATGGCACTCTTTTGTGGCAAAACTTGTTACAATAAATTAATTTTATAGTGAACACAAATGGTGCACTCTTAAGGTTCCCAATTCATGCGTTCAATAAGCATAATATCGCGATTCGAAAAAAAAAATGACGGACATTATCTCAGCAGTAAACCTGTTCAAATCTATAGAAACCACCCATTTGGATTTTTAATTACCATTTATTACTAAGGCATTTTCCAAAATACAGCTAACATGAGCAAAACATTGATCTGTTAAGACAAATTGATAATAAAGTCATTGGGAAACTGCGGAAGAGTCCTTGCTCAATAGTTTTGGAAATATTTGACATTAAGTTGCACCATGAAAGGTTGACCGCACTATAGTGGGCCATTTGATTATTCATGTGGGTGGAAGGGATAACATGAGTAGTGAAGGATGATGTATAAAAAGTATTATAAACGACCCATTACAGCCCCTTTCAACGCAAATTGTAAGATCACGCAGCGGCAGATTTGTAGATATCTACCTCCAAAAACAAAGAAAGATATAAAAGTGTTTTACCATCTAGCATAAGACTATTGTCAGAATAAGCATAGTGTGTATTGCTCTTTAGAGTATGTTTCTATATAACTCCAAATGTCTTGTCATGTATTTCCTGCATGTGGTTGAACGATGCATCTGATGCGATATGTGCATTTTGTCAGATTTACTTCTCTTTTCATATTGAATTTTAATGAAAGCAATATATAATTTTATTTTTTTAAATGTATACTTTCATGCATTTTTGCGGTCCTGTACAGCCCTGTAAAAATTCTCTCTCGGATAATAAAGTAACATCGTATATTATCTTGTCTTATATTCTTCATCTTCTTCTTCTTATTTTTATAATAAACGTGGTTCAAAACGTCCATTTTTCTCCATGAATTACAAAAAGTAACTGGCCGTCTTGGAAAATTTCGACTGATGCTATCGCATGCGAGTAATGTGACAGGCACCTGAAAACGAGTGTCCAGTTATGGTAGAGTCCTGCGGGGTCCCAGGTCTGTATGATGATGTTGTCCTGGTCAGGCTGAAGCACCACAGATTTGTGGAAGAAGTCCAGGTGGACAAGGCACGCTGGTGGCTCGACATCTTTAGGCTGGCACTTCTGGAGATGTGGAAAGTGGGTTCTGATTTATGATGTGCGGTTAAACCTCTTATAGGTCTCTATGAAAGCTGGACAAATTGAAAGTGTTTGGGTTTGATACTTATTTTTCTTCACTTTTTCATATTTTGCAGTTAAGCGCCGAGGAGAGAATCCGCTGCAATTTTATGTTATTTTATTCATGTTATTTTCAATTGGGATGTTACAATGTCCGAGAGTTCCCTTGACTCCCTCAATCCATTTTTTTTTGCGTGACTTACCTCTTTTTTTTTATAGACTGAGGACTTGGTGTTATAGACTCTCAAGGCTGACTGCCATAGGTTTAATGGTTCTGTAAGGTTATATAAGAGAATGGGCCGTCTCTGAAAGGACGGAGCCAAATGGGAAAATTCGTGTAAAGTACTTTTCTAAATGATATAACGTCGGACTGACCTGAGGCTCGAACCCCCGACTCTGTAACCGCCCGAAGCCGGGTCCGGTAGTTTATTATCAACTAGACTACCGACGCCAAACACTTATAGTGGGGCGTGGGG
>NW_004797375.1:97836-99588 GCF_000002075.1 Aplysia californica
GTGGAGGGAAGAATACGACTGCTTGGGGCCAGTGGCTCAGTGATTAGGCTCTCCGACTCGTAACCATGACGTCGTTGGTTCGAATCCTGTTATTTTCCTTGGAAAGGCACTTTATTCGAAATTTCCCCACCTCAACCACGTGGAAAGGGGTACTCGGCTATATACAACATAAGATCTTGCCAGTTTGTTAGTGTTTAAGCGTATGATATCGCACCTTACATTATACGCTTCCCGAGAAGAGAGATTGTTTCGGAGTGTTCTACTAGGGTCTGCTAGGGAACTAAAGCGAATAGAGTATGTTGTTTAGCGTGGATGTGAGCTATAGAAATAAAATTATTATTATTATTATTATTATTATTATTATCTTCATTATTATTATTGCAAGCTACAGACCCGTTCTACGAACGATGTTATTGAGATAGGAAAGCCCAAGATAAAATGTGTGTACCTGATTCATTGCCGTAGGACCTCTATGTAGACAACATTGCTGGTATATGCGCCATCTGGAACCCCGTCCTGGGCAGCAGGTCTGTTTGCATGTATTCTAATACAGTCCCTGTAACTAACACGACTCATTGTGACATGCAATTGTCCGTGTGAATAAAAAATCGCCCTGTAAAGAAACCCCTATCCTTTTCAGAGTCTGCCCTAAGCTTTGGTGGCAGTAATTGCAAAAGCAGGTCTAACCGTCCCAGCAGTAGGAAGAACATTTCCTAATCGGGGTACAGGTACTAACTTTATCATTTTGACAGTAGAATATGTTTCTCTCTTTCTCCATCTTATGGCATTGCAATCTTCACAGACGACACTGAATTCACTACAGTCATGTGTCCGTAATCTCCGATCAACTTCAGTTTCACTGAAGGACTTTGCGTTGCACCTTAAAGCGAAAGATGGCCCATTCTTTCTTGGCCTAGCACGCTCAAGGTCTTCCTCCAGATTCTGAATATTAGAACATAAATTGTGATTGATAGTCGCCTTTCTCCGTTTCCTCTCGCTTTCACCTATGTTTCGTGGGGTGAAACAAACTCTACTTTTACTTTTAGGAGGCATCTTACAACATTATTAACTAACATTCCATGGGCATCTTTACTCCGAACAGATCTGGATCTAGATTGACATCTTTTTGCTAACTACTTTAAATAAGTTTTTGAATTCTGTTCTTCAAATATATCTAGGATATAGAGAGATTTAGATCTAGAGTCTTGCTGTATATTTAAAAAAAAAATACGCACCAAATTACGCGTCAAATTTTGAACACGCCAATACAACAAAGTAAACATTGTGTGGGTTAGACGAACTTAGCGTGTTGGGGACATGACTACACCAAATGTATCTAGAAAAAGTAAATACAATGAAGCTTGACCTGAAGTATCCATCGACACTGCGAAGCACACATCGTAACAGAGTTGGATATCGAGATTCTAGATCTGGAAATAGTAGAAGCAGCTGTCTCTCACACACGACGAAGCACAAACCGAAACGGAAGTAGTCCCCAGTAAAATAAGAATATAAAATAGCTAATGGCAGAGTGAAAACATCTGAGAGCTTCAATTTACAGGAAAACCCATCAAACATGAAAAAATCAAAAGGTAATTTCCGAACTTTGAAAATATGCCCCCGTAATCCTTTGCGACAATTCTTTACTGAATCATATTGTAGATTTTATGAGCACTTGTGTAAAAAATGTATACTGACCTCACGATCGGGCTTAGCTCCATTATAATAAGATTATTGTTATTATTATTATTA
>NW_004797375.1:102264-104895 GCF_000002075.1 Aplysia californica
AACAAAAACAAAACAGCAACAAACAAATAAAAAAACAGTGACGCCAGCTTCCTGCAAGTCGCCCTTGGTAAGTGGGCAGAGCTACCGCTATTCAAGATCTTCAGCTGGTTGCACGCCGTGTCTCATTCATGAAGCTGAAGAAGTCAACTTGTGTACTTCAAACTGTGACAAGCCTACTGGTCCGGAAATACTCTCTTCCTCCTGCGCACTTTCGAAAAGATCAACTTTTCCGGTTATGCTGCTGTACATTTAATTGCCTCCATATAATTGTCACACAGTTAATCACTGTTTAACATTTTTGAAGTTTAAAAATAATGAGATGTGTACTGACTTGATAAAATACCAATGAAGCGCCGTTACAAGAGCATAATATGTTATGATTAGAGCAGTGCAACCCCAGTCAATTTAAGTGGTTTCATCAGAGCTGGAAAGGACGATAGGCTGTTCCCACTGTGGATTAACACTCCCCCCGTATACTCTAATCCTATAGCGTTTTATACTTTATAAAACCATATTATACCTTACTCACAAGATACAGGTACCTTTGCGGGTTCGGGGGTTCGAGCCCCGGGCCTGACGTTGTGTCCTTGGGAATGGCACTTTACACGAATTTTCCTCACTTCACCCAGGTGGGAATGGGTACCCGGCCATAGACAGCGAAATATCTTGTCAGTATGTTAGTGTTTTAGCGCCTATAAATGGCCGCTTGCACTGTATGCTTCCCAGGAAGTTGAGGTCGTTTCAGAATGCTCTCAGGTCTGCTTGGGTAATTGTATAGATTGTGTAGCGCATAGAGCTTGCTGTTGGGCGGGGATTTGCGCTATAAAATGCTATTATTATTATTAAAAACATATCTTACCTGTTAAAAACTTTAGTGGGGGCCCTAGTTTGTCGTCATTTTTGCATGGCTGTGAGAATATAGATCTAGATCTACCCTATATTTTCATTGTTGTTGAAATTGGTCGTGGGTCACTCACTTTGAGGATGGACTGCTCAGCTAAATAAAACGCACTAAAATACCAATACTTGCTTGATAATGTAGGATGGATGGGCTTTCTATTGGTGTACAGAATCGTTGAGGAAAAACCTAGATCTAGCTATTTTTTAATGAATAATGTATATTTCGTAAGTTTGCAGTATCCTCCTATATTTTTAGGTACCAAAATAAGGGGCGTTCACTGAGCTTTCCAGAGATATCATTACAATTTTTAAACTCTATGTTTTTTAGGAGCAGTTGTAAAAATAGTGAGGATACTACAGTTGGTTTAAGACGCACTTTTTTCACAAGCAACACGATGACTGACCCAAAATTTCTAGAAAAAGGAACGTTCTCAAAAATGTATTTAGAAAAAACACGGACATTCAAACTTTACATTATGAAAAAGACAGAAAGTTGATCTTTCCAACAGTTTTTATTTCACTCAGAAAGAATCATTGTGGGATGAGAAATAGGAAGAGAAAGAAATAGTAGTTGGCAGCTTTTTCCAAGAGTCGGATAATTTTCTACCAATCGGGAGCTCGCGCTTGAGGTACTTAACTATTGTGGAGAAATGTCAAGATGTATGTGACTCCATCACGATTGGAAATTACTGCTAAAACATTCAAAAGGACGGTCCAAACACAACGCACTCCAGACAATCCTACCAAAAACAAAGTTTCTGTCATTAATGATAATAATAATACAGTAGAAACCTGATATAATTTATTTAAATAAACACATAATAATTTCGAAAAGTATCTTACATACACATCTTAATATGAGGGAAGAAATGGTATAACTCACCTCTAGACTGTTACTTGAACCAAAAATGAAACAAAATTATTGTTTTAAGCGAAGGTGCTGGGCTGGGACTTCTGCGTTTAGAGTTTCAAATCAAGGTAAAATCCTGTTACATGCGTTTAGAATCCGTGACAAAAAGTGCAATTTTCATTTGTTCAATGACTTTAATATTTATAGAGGAGGTGGGGGAAACCTATTAGGGTGAAATAAAACCAAAATATTATTTTCCAAAATTCCGGACTTACGCGTCTAGAGACTTACAGGAGGGGGTTTAAAAGTTAAGTAGTTTAAGTTCAACATTTTGAAAAATGGTGCCTAATGGTCTTGAGGCCCATTTTTGACGTTACGTAAATACTAGAAATTTCATTTTTTTTTTCTCATCAAAATTCTTAAATCATTAGACACATATAACTGAGATCGTGCTAATTTTCTTCCAAGATATTTGATGAAAAACAAGGATTTTATAATGTGTAAGACGGAATGGCAAGGAGGGAGCCAGAAAAAAAATAAGTCTTAGACATTTTCCATCTTAGACAGGGGATTTATGGGATAGGTGGAGGGGGTTTCAAATGCCCTATACCGATGAGATCAAAGGTCGCTTGTCCGGTCGGCAAGCAGTGGTCAAAACTTCACACCTCTCAAGTACTATCCTTTCTGATAATGACATGCGTCAGTCTTACTTTTCCAAATAGGCCTACCACCTGCGCTTGCATTTCATAGGACAACTGTTTGACCTATTAAAAACAGAACCGTTTGAACATATCCTTTGCTTCCATCCTTAGCCCCACCCAGAAGCACAGTCAGCCAATACTTTTCCTCACTGCCACGTAACACATGTATATATATATATA
>NW_004797375.1:104995-109393 GCF_000002075.1 Aplysia californica
ACACATATGAGCTATGTTGAACTGATGTTAGTGAACAGTCAAAGTGTGGTGTGGTGCATGCGTGTGTGCTTTGAACTCTCGCTTCACACTGTTGTGTGTGCTTGCAGTGGCATGGCTTGCGTGGGCTTGCTCTCTCTCTCTTACTTTTTACACATTGTTAGCGAGCTTTTGTCCCTGCTATAATCGGTTGGGCTCCGATGAGGCCCTGTTGTTATTGCCGATAACTTTTAATGGAGACAAAGAGTAGGAAAAACCGGGGATTTAAAAAAATCCGTTATTACCGGATCCCTGTTATTACCGGATCCCTGTTATTACCGGGCCTGTTATATATGGTTTCCACTGTATGTTGCTTGAAAGTTAAATACAGGTAGATTTCATTTCTTAATGCTGTTCACATTGCTATTGCGAAATTTAAAATTGGATTGTTTTTGCGAAAGAAAAAAATACTTTGATGTCTCACTCTTTCTTTTTTTCTTTTAAATTATGGTGTTCAGCTCATGACTTTACCTGCACACTCAACAAAACACCAGCTGTTCTGCTTGGGTGGTCAGAATAGCCTTTCGCATAATATGTTTCACCAAACCCATTTATTGTTGTAACACAACCACTGGGGCAGGGAGCAGCTGCAAAGGTAGTTAAATATCAATAAAAGGTTTTCTTTTACTATTTTGGGAGTGCTGAATAAGAACATGATACTGGTTTTTGTTGTTTAGGTTTTGTTTTTAAAGATATAGCTCAAGGTCGTTTTTCCTTTTAAATTAATTTTTTTTTTAAAGACAAAGGGCATGTGGGGTCGATAGTTTTAGGCTGCAAATAAATTCTAGTTGCTTGACGCAAATTGCACAAAAGGGGCATCAGTTTCTAAGTTAGGATTTTCCTCTCTGGCTTCATTGTGACCAGTTACTTTTCACTCAGAACCAGAAACAACTTTTTGTACTCTGCTTCAAAAGCGATTACATCGCTTCATTGTTAAAACAGTCATGACATTTTCTGTTGTATTTGGGGTGAAATAAGCTTTACTACCCCAATGAAAATGCTTTCAAACTTTACAAAGCCTATACCCTATTTGTACATATTAAGTTAATTTTTCGACCATTTTTACAGCGAAGGACAACCTGATTGCATGTATTTATGTGGATGGTCCTATGATCGAGTGATGGATACTTTCATTTTTAGTCCCTATTTATCATTTGTAAAATATGAAAGCCTGAATAATTTGAAAACTAGACCTAAACATCGAATTTCACTATCGATTTCAAGTTCAGGGATAAAAAATAAAGAATGATGTTTGAGTCCTGAAGCAGACACTTTTTGAAAATTAAAATTCGCAGACAAGTGTATATAAAACAAGGGGGGGGGGGGGGGGGGGGGGGGAGGTCGCCTGAGGAACAGTAACTGACTTCGTATTGGTGGTATAGGTCATGATATCGCGAGGCAAGTTGCGATGCAGAATCCCTATGAAATTAAGTTTGCTGCAGAGCGGGATATATCGGTATCAAAATAAGCAAAGTGGCTCTCGTGGAACCTGATTCGATGTGATGTTTAAACGTCTGCAAATTTTTATTCCAAATTGTTAATTATCAGTCTGCAGTCATGTATCAAGGTCACGTACCTCATTGTGAATCTCACGTCAAAGCTTTTATACTGTGCGCAGTAACTGTACAATGTAGGCTTTTGTATGGGAACTTGGTAGACAGCAACTGTTCTTCTCTTTAATTGAAATATCTTTTTTAAAATGTGTTAGTGCTATGTTAGTATTTTGTTTATGTACTTTTAAAAAGTTGTATTTACATTTTAAACATCTGGAACCATTATGGATACCGCAGGTTTGACCATTATAACTGCATTTTCCTGAAAACGAAAAAAATACCGGGATATTTTCTCTATTATTTTGGGATTTGTTTTCAGTTAAATTTCAGAGAATTCATTTCAAATAAGCTAATGTTTTTCTCATTAGGGGGGAAGCTTGCGTCTAGGATCGTCTCTATTCTGTTCTTCGCCTCACTCTGGTTACCCAGCCAAACGGGTCAGCCTTCGCCCCTGTGTGCGAGTGTTTGATTTCTAAAAACTTTTCAGTATACAGTCGAGGCACAGTATGGTGCTTGCCACTGTTCACATTCAGGTACAAGATAAACAAGATTGAGCAGCTGGAAATTGCTAGACTGAACTCGGCTCAACAGCACACTGTATACCTGGTAGTACGAAAAAAGGGGGGGGGGGGTATGCTGTGTTTATTTGTGTATAGTGATTTTATGTCTGAAATTTGTCCCCCTCCCCCCTAAACAAAACCGAATCAAAAACAAAAAACTCCACACCTGTAAAACGTCCCTTTTTGTGATTTGACTAAGCCCTGGTTAATGGAAATCGAGACGAATTGTAACGTATCTGCTGGTCTTCCAGATACTGTCAGCAATAACATCAAGTTAGACTGTAACGAAGACATAAAGAAGATATCATTACTCGACGCTGTTCTCCCAGCAGCGATGACACCAGCCGTCGTTGTTCCCTGTTGCGCAGCCAGCATAACTGGTTACAAAGGAATGCCCAATTGTACATTATAATTCGCAGGATTTGAAAAAGATAGCAAATCCCTTCGATCGCCCTGCCCATTTCCCTCCACCCGTCGTTGCCAACTTCTCCCCCCCCCCTTTGAAATTAATCTTGAAGAGGGACGAATTGACAAAAGTATTGCGAGCTTCAGAGATTTGAAGTGATCCAACGCTGAACCTTCTGCTTTCCTGTTACTGTCGTAAGCTAAAACCGGTAAAATTTAAACAGCAGAATATCGGCTGCTGCATCCATGCATGTAAGGACCAATCCCTGATCTGAAAGATACACTCCTGAAGGAAGACGGAGAAAAACAATGAATGCAGTGGGAATCGAACTCATTTCCTTGCAAAGTAAAAAAGTCTCACATATACACTGCAAACCCTGGTGTTTCTATGATTTAATAGTTTCGTAAGCGTTTGATTAGTTTTAAGGTAATTGCAAATTCAAATCCATAGCACGATGAATACACACACACACACACACACACACACACACACACACACACACACACACATATTTTTTAAATATCATTATGTTATATATATATATATATATTATATATATATATATATATATATATATATATATATATATATATATATGTATATACATGTATATTACATAATGGTATAAAAATATATATAATATGACATTATATATATATATATATATATATATATATATATATATATATATATATATATATATATATATATATACACATATACCAGCGTATGTGTATACATATATTATGCATCTTTTACAATTTGAACATTGGCAAACTGGTATTGTTTGTTTTTATGTTTGCTGTTGTTGTTTTTTTTAATGATTTATGTAAATGCGGGAAAAAGTCTTCTTTGACCCTTTGTTGGAACTGAACCTGGTTGAATAGTACGCACATGTGGGGTCTCTACTCTTTGATTCATCAATGTCATGCCTGAACTGCCACAGGGAACTGCTGTTTTTTCTTTCCTAATCCTTACTATACTATCGTCATTTTTCCTCTATTTCTTTTGTACGTTTGTCACACTCTTGTGACCCGCTGTTTCCTGGGTGCCTTGATAGTCGAAGCAGACTTTGCACTGTTGAAGCTAGAGAGGTGAGCAGAGTAAGCCTGATTCCCTGTAAGGACTTCTCTGTTGACATCCACCCCTTGGCGCTCATTTGACTTTACGCAGTTGCGAGAGCCGTAAAACCTTACTAAAACTAAAATTTAAACAGTGTGAGACGTGGAGGACTAGGTAAGAGTGAACGTATTCAAAACACAAACAAACAAACAAAGACACATACCAACAATCAAAACAGAAAAAAAAATCTGTCTAGGGAACAGCGAGTTTACGAAGTGAATACCCTATCTTCATGCATTAATGTCTGTACTAAATACTAAAGCTTGATGTTAATGTTGTGCTTTGTCCCAGATCCTATATAAATAATTTAATACATGAGTTGTGGTGTTAGATCATGATTTATCCTACGAGTGAAATTGCCAAGTTGTAATCACGAGTTTCAACGAGTGATTACAACTGGCAATTTCACAAGTAGGATAAATCATGGTCTAACACCACAACGAGTGTAATAATTTTTTTTATACCATACTGACATCAACTGGCGAAATACGTCCGTATCAACAAAGTTCAAATGACCCGTCAAATGGACAAGAGGATGCATTCTAGAGTCTCACATGAAAACAACATTTTCATGCCCGTCGAAGTCAGATTGAGAATTGGGAAAAATCTGGATTGTTTACCTTTACTTTTAACCACGCTAATTTACAAGTTGTGCTATCCGTATGTCTCCCTCCGCGAAACAAACCCCAAACAAAACTATAATAACGTAAATATAAGCAAA
>NW_004797375.1:113575-115060 GCF_000002075.1 Aplysia californica
ACACACACACACACACACACACACACACACACACCAAAAAAAATAAAAAAATCAGGCTGATAAAGGCCTAGATCTAGATCTAGATTCTAGATCTGTGTGGCGCTATTTACTATTTACTATTTATTTTTAGTCGTGTTGTATGTAGCCTAGATCTAGATCTTTCATTTTGATAATTAAAATTTATTTAGTATTTAGGTCTAGATCTGGAAATCTAGATCTAGTGTTCACTGTCCGTCCACCCATTGTGTTTATCTGGTGTGCTGCTACAACGTCTGAGAGCAAAAAGCAATTCCCAAACATCAGTTGTACTAGATCTAGATCTAATTGATTTGAAAGAAGGCAGTTTAGCTGCACCTGACAAGTCGCATTATTATGACCCATTAGAACAAATGATTATTTTATTCGAGAAATGAACTAAACGTAACAGCACCATACTCTTGCGTAGATCTAGAGATCTAGATCTAATCCCGGTTCATTACGGTGCCCACCATTTGACTCTATTTGAAACAAAATTAAGGGCACCGTAGATCTAGAAAGTTTTGAACCTATACTCGACTACAAGAGACTGGGAGACTAGTGTTTGGTTGCCCATGGTGAGCGCGCTTTGCAGCGAAGTTTTTAAGTCTTTACTAGATTTAGATCTAGATATATAGATCTAGATTCTAGATCTAGATCTAGGCTAGATCTACTTTGCTTAGCCTACACAAAGGGATAGAAGTAGAAGGCGAATATAGATCTAGTGCGCCGAGTAATTTATGCAAATTTTTATATTTCACGTGTGAGAAATCAGCTCAGCCAGCCTATAGATCTATTTCACGTGTGAAATATAAGGATATATTTTACCGGAAGTGCAATGCTAAAACAGCTCCAAGTATGGTGTAAAAAGGATTGTTCACGTCTCTCTTTATGTAGCCAAAACTAACGTCCTCAAAGTCACTGGTGACGCCATCTGAGAATTTACTCAGCCTTGGCGAACAGTTGGCTATAGCCGTATGGGATTTTATAAAGGTTATATTGTGTGTTACAAGGCCTCATTGCACTTTCTGTCCCAACACATGTTATAGCAAAATTGTGTTTTGAACATGGATGAATGTAGCAACATATGACAGCTGTGAGTCTAAAAGAAATTTTTTACGTCCCAATTTATTGCCGCGGCTATTTCACATTTCTAGAGTCAATTGAGCGAAGAGTGAGTCAGAGGGCTTAGTCATATATTAAATCCATTTAACGGTAGCTAGTCATACGGTCTCCGGAGGTGTTCCTGACAGGCACCTAAAAGATGTTCTACTACCAAGATGTTTCAATTGCCGTATCTCGCGTACGGGCGAGACTTGGGCGCGACTTTGTGTTAGCGCTTGACAACCTGTGATACGAAGAGTGTAAACAGATGTTCCAGCGCTCTTGAGTGTGCAGTTTTGTCTGCCTTGAGCGTGTGTGTGTGTTTGTATGTATGTGTGTGTGTGTGTGTGTGTGTGTGTGTGTGTG
>NW_004797375.1:116693-117913 GCF_000002075.1 Aplysia californica
CTCTCTCTCTCTCTCTCTCTCTCTCTCTCTCTCTCTCTCTCTCTCTCTCTCACTGCCCGCAGACAAAATTGCACGCGTTCAACTCAAGAGTGCTACACTTGTCACGCGTCAACACAAGGTCGCGTGATAGGGTCAAAGAAACATCTTGGTAGTAAAGAATAAATGGTACTACCCCTGCCTGCCCTATTTGAAGTAACATAAAGCTTATAATGTTTAATTTTATTATTCACTTGACATCATAATGCGGGACCAATTGCATTTCATATTGAAAGTATACTCAATAGGCCCCAAACTCTTAATGTTTGGGCAAGTGGAATGAAGGAGAAGTCGAAAAACACGTTGAATCCCAATTTACCTGTATTTTGAAAGCCAGCAAAAAGAAACACGATACAATCAAACAAACAAACAAACAACTCTACCCATGACGAATTATAAACAGTAATAACCATCGTCTAAGTAGGTATATTTCTCTGCAAGATTTCAGCAACTTAGTCAACAGCAATCCCACACTCAAACATTTCAACGTGTTGCTTAGCTCCTATTTTAATTTAGTTGTATGCTCGCTCCCAAATGACACTAGATGGAAATAGCTGGGAATAGAAACTATAAAAAGTGCATTCTTTATTATGTAAATGATGTAAACATTGAGATGGTGGGTTGGGGGGGGTGGGGTGGTGGTGAGAGTTAGTCTAAGTGTGGTAGTGGGATAGTGATGCACTCTGAATGCATAAGAGTTCATAGTCCTCTGCTCAGGGCGTCAGCTTTGCTGTTTTCCCTTAGGGACCGTTCACAAATTATGTCAGCTCTGAGGGTGGAGGGAGGGGCAGTGAAAAGTTGGCAAAATTTGACATGGGGACGGAAGGGGGGGGGGTACTTACATTGTTGACGTTAACCATGATGCTCTAAAAGGTTTGGGAAAAAAGAAAAGAAAAGAAAGGAAGACAAAATATCATAGACCACATTTTACTGGACAAAAATTAACCTAGTTGAATAGGACCATGTTGTTTTTGTTTGGGCCTAAAAACTAAAATTAACAGTTATCTCCCCAAATAATTTGACAGCTCTGGTATTCCTCTGTTATATCCTCTTTTATAAACAATAGCTTTTATTTCTACAATAAAAAAAAAAGATCAAAGGTGTAAATGTAAAATGCATCATACACAGGTTCTATCTAAATGTACTTGTACATTTTGGTTGACGCCAAGTGGAAGGGGGTGGGG
>NW_004797375.1:118134-126383 GCF_000002075.1 Aplysia californica
CCCCCCCTTGGATTTAATGAATTCCTAGCGGCGATCAGAAATTAATTAGCCTACCTGTAGCAGTCTTACTTTTTGCAGGTCATTTTTATAAGTTAACATTATTGACTTCGCCTTGTTATCTAAGGCCATTTCGTGTATATGCTATAACTTGTTCTGTCTTTCTTGTTATTTACAACAAAAGGCGTTTATGAATTTCGTTCAGCTTTTCTCAAGTGTGTTTCATGGAGAAGGAATACCGTAATTCAACAGAAATGTCATTCACTAATTAACAATGTCTGACTCAAATATTTTTTAAAACCTGTTTAATTTGAGTTTAAATATAAAACACTGTAAATGGAGGCGTTTACATGCCCAGATCGGATTAATTTAAATTATTTAGGAGACCAACACGTGCTGAAGGGGACACAACGTCTCAGCAGAAGGACAGAGACATTTTGGTATATATTTGCAATCGAGCTAGGGTCTTCCGCCTGCGACAATGAAGCGCTTCCCTGTTACACAACAGACACCTACTTGTAAGTATCAGCTGATGCACAAATAAACGGTTTTTGTCATGAATCGATAATTTCTTAAATTAAGAACAGCTAGCTCGTTGTATGCCATAATGCATTAAAATGTATTCAGCTCTCTCTTTCAGTTGTAGATCGTTATGTGTGCACATTTTTAATAGCTCCATCTTGATGCCTGGATGTCGAACGAACCTTTTTCCCTGTTTATACATTGAATAAATTTGCAAGAAATATTCTAAATAAGGTTATGACATATTTTCTGTTGGGTGTTTAGTTAACCAAATTAAGGATTGCGAGCCTTTTGGTTAATCACTGATTCTTTCTGTTTTCAGTCATCTAGTTTGAGAAAATACCCAACAACAACATAATTTCATCTGAGAGTATACCAGGGCCAAACCTGTTTTAGAGATTTTGTCTCAATATGAATTTTTTTTAAAAAGAAGGGAAAAAAAAAAACACTTTCGGGGACGATCCGAGATATTGCTGATAAAATATAATACAATGGACAATTCTCAGTGTGTACATAATACAATATTATAAGGTATTCCACGCGCATCAGCCAACATCCTTCAAAGTTGATGATTGCCCGAACATATCACATCGACTATAATGAAATATGCGAAAAACAATTTCATTCCGTCTATAATTATACATGAAATAAATTTGTTTGTAACATTCTAAGCTCACAATTCAATGTGACCGTGCTGTGAATGTCATCACATATTGCGTCCGCCATCAGCAATATAACCAGGCGAATGACGGAAACAACAACTAGTCTAATTATTATGTGTTACTGGAGTTGTTGAAAGTCACGACATAGCGATGGTATTGTGGGAGCAAAACAAAAACCCTTATTCTGGCTTGCCCGCACATTGCTGAACGGTCGCTAGGAATGTTTTCTGAGGTAAGTTTTTAAAAGTCGAATCGATTTTTTCTCGAGTATCTAATGACATTCTGTTGGCCTTGATAAACGGGGTGTAATCAACCAACCTTCTAAATTATTTAACTTGTGTCAATGGGGCCGTGAAATATCAGCATCTGCAACATTCCAAGGGGTTTCTTTTTAATACATGATAATAATACTTAGAGCAAGAAAAAAACGAGGTATCAAAACAGAAACATGAACTGATACGAAGATGTAGGAATACCCAGGGCACCCTCTTAAACTGTTTTTCAGTGCAACATTTACCCCCTCCCCTAGTTTTTCATCTTCATTCAACCCAACTTAATATATCTAGGAGGCAGTGTGTTTCCCCTCTGCCTGTCAGGGTCAACCCGGGGTGAATGGTATACACTATTCCAACATACACACGAAGATACTTGATACAATTTTAGATTCCCACTGACGACAGACTTTTCTGAGTTTTGTTTAAAAACAAAATTTCGTAGGTATCTAACACTTTTCAACTTTTTTGATGGCATTCCAACTTGCCTTAAATTTTACCTACATGCATGACATATTTTGAAAGCAGAAAAAAATATCTGTAATTTATATTTTTCGAAACAAACAGACTTAATGGAAAAGCATTATATATTCAAATTCTAAACAAGCGTATAACAAGATAGATTATGAGGCACTGTAATGAACTGAAAAACCAATCTATTATCTCCCTTAAGGAGCACGAATTTTGGCTGAAACTTATGCAACTTACCAAAACAGTTCATTTTAGTCTCCGTACAGAATTTGACGACTGTTGACTTTCTATTAATGAAACTGGCTATTTAAAGTATGCACACTTTCTTTTATCCGCGAGGATATTTTCTTTTCTTTTGTCTTTATTTCTTTTTTTCTAGTTTTATTAAAATGTATCATTGCATTCTGAGCCATCAACATTCCATTTTCTCTTTCCCCGTCCAGACCTACGGAAGGTCACACTAACCTTGTTTCCCCACCACGCCTTGAGGGGGACAATTCGTGGCCGTTGTAGTTTGTGAAGTGTTCAGTCCTCGTCAAAAACTCACACGGGACTGTTGGAGAATTTACCAGCTGGACGCTTACGAAGACCTCGGTGCTCAGACGGTTGGAATGTTTTTTTCTAGGATATAATGTATTACCTGTAATGCTTTTTTGAATTACCTGACACTTATAAAAAAGACTCAATACAACGTCGACAACAGCAGTGGGCGTTACAAGCGAAAAGCACATCAGCAGCAGCAGCTACACAGGATTAAACAAGTACTAGAGCGGAAACACGAGAAAAGCTATGAGAGTTTTTAAGGTATACTTTTGTACAGTCACTGGCAACTACACAAACGGCACAAAGGAAGGACAAAAACCAGAACGAGAACAAGAGGAATAAGAACAAGAAAAAAAAAAGAAATAACAATAGAAAAAAGTTTAAACAGGAGTCCGAGACTGTCTGGCTTACCGACAGAATGTCTGCCAATTTAAGGAACTTGTGCAAAACTCTCCAAAGACCGGAAGTTCAGAGATGGATGACGTTCCTTGGTCTGTTCTTGACACATTTACCAGGTGGTGTTGCTGTGAGTAGCTTCTTTGACTGTTGTGAGAGCGCCTGTCGAGTTGTTGTTCTTGTTGTTGCTGCTGTTGTTGTTGTTGTAGTTGTTGTTGTTGTTGTTGTTGTTGTTGCTGTTGTTGTTGTTGCTGTTGTTGTTGTTGCTGTTGTTTTTGTTCCTGCTTTTGTTGTTGTTGTTGTTCTTGATGATTATGATCTTGTTGCTGCTGTTGTTATTGTTGTTGTTGCAGTTGTTGTTGTTGTTGTTGTTGTTGTTGATGATGATGATGATGATGCTGATGATGCTGATGATGCTGATGATGATGATGCTGATGATGATGAGGATGATGATGATGTTGTTGTTGTTGTTGTTGTTGTTGTTGTTGTTGCTTTTGTTGTTGCTGATGTTAATGCTGCCGTTGTTGTTGTTTTTGTTGCAAATGTCGTCAGTGGTGGTGGTGGTGGTGATGTTGGTGTTTCTGTTGCTGCTAATGTCGTTCTGTCACTTTTGTCGTCGTCGTCATTGTTGCTGTTTTTGTTGTTGTTGTTGTTGTTGTTGTTGCTGCTGTTGTTGTTGTGTTGTAATGGTGATGATGGTGTTTTTATTGTTGTTGTTGTTATTGTTGTTGTTGCTGTTGTTGTTGTTATTATTGATAATTAGCGTCGGTGGCCTAGTGGTTAGGCTCTCAGACTCGCAACCGTAAGGTCGTGGGTTTGAATCCTGTGTGTATCAAGTTACTTCATTTTCATAACGTTTATCAGTAAATTTCACGTTTAAGTGTAACAATAGATCTAACCGGAAATTGTTACGGGAACTGGTTAGTAGTTAATTGTTAAGATCATGTTAGTTCTACAATTTTTTTCCGCTCTGTCGAGTCACGAGGTGGGCACCCTCTTTCCCGCTCCTTAGTGGAGTCGCCTTTACAGTGTCACCAAGAGTTCCGAAAGTTTGCTTGGAGTCTGATACTATGGTGGTGACATGGTTAATATAGTTTTTTTTCCGATCAAATGTACACATAAGAAATAAAAATGCCACATAGCAAGTTCAAATGCCACATAGAAAGTTTCAAGCCATTTTTCAAATGTACAATACGAAATTTTAGTGCACAATCGTGCGTAACAAATTCAAATGTACAAATAGCAAATCCAAATGTAACACAATAGCAAAGATAGTAAATAACAAGATGGGCCACTCAGCCAAAAAAGTGTCCGCAGGAAGTATGCTCTTTGCTTCAGATGGCGCTGCAGTCTGTTTTGAAGCTCTCTTTCGTTTTTCCAGAAGAAGAATAGGAATAGCACTTCCTTGCGTGCGCAGATCGACTGCTGTTCATCAGCAGTTCGGGTACGTTCAGTGCGGAGTTTTAGTTTTTTAAATTTATTTTAGTGACCTCTCGCCTTTCATTCTAAAGTCAAATTAAACGAAGAAAACCATCACGCTTTCCTCCGGAAGAGGTTTTTTGTCAGCGTAACCATTAAAAAAAAGCGTTCTTCCGAAATTTATCCCAAAACGTCCTAGTTTCACTTTGATTTTTTAAAACTCAAGTAGGGTAACTCTGTTCGCAAAGAGTGCGCTTTTGTGAAATTTTGAGGACACTTTTTTAATTGGCTCAAAGAGAGAAGTGGCCCATCTTGTTATGTACTATCTTTGACAATAGCAAGTTCAAATGCCACATAGGAAAAGCAAATATCCCCCAAAAAGATTATTCAGCGTGAAAAGCATTTTAATGTGCTCAAACTGAGTTGACGACAACCATAAGCAGTTTAATTTTAAGGGGAATTGATCCCCATTAAAAGAATCCCGAGGAAATTAAGATAGGACTGAAACAACTAGACATCAATATGCAGCATGGCTGATGCAGAACATTTAGCGGTACGAATTTGCCTTTATTGAGGAAGCTGGTAGCAAGCTGTTGACAAAAAGAAACAGAAGAAGAGCACGGCGTGGTCAATGCTTTGTTCGAGTAATGCAGGGTCGAAGGGGACCAAACCGCACGATGCCATAGGGGCCAAATTTGCTGTCAGTGACGAGGGTGGCCTGGTCTTTCACGACTTTCAAGTAGAGGGAATGGCAGCTTTCGTTTCGACCCATCCCTCTAAGAAACTAGTCCAACAATCCCCACAACGAAGTATGCTTTGTAAGTAGCAATGCTCGTGCACAAAGGCAGGCTTTAAATGGCCACTCATCAATAGATTGGGGAAGACATATCTACCCCCTTATACACCTTTCCTTAACATCTACGAGAACGCTTGTGAATTTGGAAATACGATTTGAAACCGTGGCTCGGTGAGGAAAAAGCTCACTCAGCTGACTCATCAACAAAGGATGGTCACACTTGCCCCGATGATGGAACAAAAAACACAAGCTGTGACTATAGTGAAAATGGCAGCAGCCTTCAGATCAATGCAAGCGTATAAGCCACAGCGTTTTGTAGTGCAACAATAAGTAAATAAAAGTAAACTTGGCTTTTGATTTCGCTCAGTTTTAAAATATACCAGCAGTATGTTGATTTGTATCACAACCCTTCGTTTCTTTTAAACATGTGAGTTTATTTTCGGTTTTTGACATAATTTAACAATTACTTTCGTTTCACATGATTTCTACTTGTGGAACCACACGCTTACGTCTAACTTTTCGTGGCCAAAAAAACCCCCAAACCCTTTTACTTCTTACGTTGATATACTTCTAGTTATACTGTTAGCTTCTTTTTTAGTTTTAGTAAGAGTTTTACGGCACTTGCATCACAATACGTGCCGAAGATTAGAGGTGTTACAAGAGAGTAAAAGACACTAAAAAGAAGGAGAGATCAGGATAATAGGTGCTAGATAGGAAAGAAGGAGCAAACCACACCAGAGCATCCGCCAACCACCCACTTAGCCTCCTTTTACTCTAGTTCAAGCTTATTTACATTTGAACTTGCTATGTGGCATTTGAATTTGCTATGTGTTACATTTCAGATTTCTATGTTTACATTTGAACTTGCTGTTGTTGTATTATGACTTTTTATGACGTCATTTGTATGTTTGGATTTGCTAGGTGTAATTTGGTCTTTCTCTGCGGTCTTTGAATTTGTTATGTGTATATTTGAACTGAAAAGACTATATTAGTCCCGAAACTACTTGGCCAAGATGAGAAGGCAAAGCTACTAGACAGAGATACAAATTTTGCTGGTTTGGGTGTTGTACTTTTGGGTTTGCATATGTATTTTCAATCTCTTTTAAATATTTGGGTTGTAATACAGTGTTTATCCCACTTTCATCTCTTGGATGTAGTTTTTTCTTCTTCATTATTACTGTTTTTGACCTGATCGTTTATCCAGAGTGATAAGTACAATGACTTTTTGGTTGATCTGCTAGAACACTCACCGTCCTGGGGCGAGTTGAGTTATGAGGAAGCCACTTTAGCCAGGGGAAGCCCCCCTATACTTCCTAACAGTTCAGCCCTCCCCAGGTCAACCCTGCATGCTACATATTATATAAGTGTTTGATTTGCTGGGCACTTTAAAAAAAAAGCTATCATACGAGTATTTAACATTTCACCTTTATTAACTATGTTTAAGCATCCTTACTGAAATGTAGTTCAGAAATATTTGAGGATCAGAGTTAGTATTGAAAGGATGCAATGGGGAGGATTATATCTAATGAGACTCGTGATCTTTTGTAGGCCGAAATATATAGCGTCTTATCTACACTACTGAGGGGTAAAAGGAATAAATAATAAACTGGATTCCTTGAGAAAGATATCTATAATGTTTCGCATAATCACTATATTCGTACTTTGATATTACCATTTTACCTACAAGAATAGACAAGTCAGCTTGTTGTAAGTTGTCTTTAGTTATATTTCTGTCATCGGTTAATCCCAATAGAATGTGACAGACATTTAGTTGAATACGCATACCAGTGTATATGGCCATATGGTTTTCTACCTCTTTCCATAAATGTTTTCCACATTATACAATGAAATGATCTATATTGTCTTCAGTCGAGCATGTTGCACAATTTTTAGAACCCTTTATCTCCATTCTGTGCAACAGAATATTGGTTTGGTAACTGTTATGATTTTTTTTTTCTATTGTAGTACTCTAAGCCTGATTTCTTTTGTTGTTGCATAATATCTCACAGTAAAAATGTTGTGTCATCAGCATACTGTCTCATCTTAATACAATGTGTTGAATTGGGCATATTAACTCTCTTGATGTCAGGGTCTTGTCTTACTTTTATTGCAAACAGTTCTACTGCAAGAATAATAATAGTGATGATAATGGGCATCTAATGGGCATCCTTGTCGGATTCCCTTCTGTACTTCAAATTCAGATGATATAAAATTATTGTTTTTACACATGCATTCTATTTTTCATAAATATTTCAGTCCATCGCTTAAAGACATCACCAAAACCGAACATTTTATCCTTTTCCATCAACGTACTTTTAGAAATAGTATCAAATGCCTTTTCATAGCAGTATTTCTACCTTTCATGAAGCCATACTTATTTGGGTGTATTACAATTTGAATGACCTTCTGTAACCTAATTGCTAATTGTTTATCTAACATTTTATAATCAGTATTCGTACGCGGAATAAGCCTCCAGCTTTTTAGCTGCCCCCCGCAGAGTTCCCTCCCTTTATGGAGTAAAGTGATCATCCTCTGAGAGATGCAGAGGCAACCAACTTTTTAAAACTATATATTAACATGTAAAAGTCCAAAAGAGGTTGCTGAACTTGTGTCCAGAAGACCGTGTAAAATTCCTCGGGGATTCCATCAAGTCTTGGGGCGACCCATTTTTCTTTTTTTGCTTTTTTTTTGTTTTGAGTGCTGCAAGAATTTCAGCTCTGCTGATCACTCAATCTGTGGATACCATGGTTTTCTATAAACTGGAATCGTTGATCAAACGATTGCTCTCCATTTTTATTTTCCCAAAATAGGTGTGGATAAAACAAATTAAGTATTCGTTCGAAGAGATTATGCTACTGTTTGTACAGCTATGGGGTTTATCAGTTGTGTTACATTTTGCTATGTATCATTACAGCCCTTACAGAATAATTGTTTCCCTTTTGCCTGTTTTCAATCCATTTAATCCCAGCTCTCATGCCCTCGCCCCTTGTTTATTCTACTAAACGAATTTCTAAATGATTCTTGACGATATAAATAAATAAATAAATAACATTTTTAGGGATCCCAGAAGGGCAATTCGGTTTACAGTGGCAAACAAACATACATACATACATACATACACACATACATACATACACACATACACACATACATACATACATACATACATAC
>NW_004797375.1:129678-137178 GCF_000002075.1 Aplysia californica
CTTCGTTGCATTTTTTCTTTATTTTCCTGTTTAAGATGTTGTACTTTTCTACATTTGATTTTGCCTTTCTTCTCTTTTCCATTAGGTTTATTATGTCCTGGGTCATCCATTTTTTATGTGCTTTTTTAGCTTTCGGGGGGACATTTTCTTCCACAGCTTCCATTATTGAGTCTTTCATTTTCCTCCATAGTTCTTCCGATTTAGTAATGTTTTCCAAAGCTTGAAATTTATTTCTTACATCTATGGAGAAATGTTCTTTCATTTCTTGATTTGTCTTTAAAAGACCTATGTCAAATTTATGTTCATACTTTGACTTTTTGAGTTTCTTTAGTCGTATCCGGATTTTACACACGACTGGTACATGATCACTATCACAGTCTGCTCCTGGCATTGATTTAGATGATTTTTATTGTGTTTCTAAAACGTTTCTGAAAAAGTATGAAGTCTATTTGATTTCTACTTCTATCGCCAGGACTCTTCCAAGTGTATCTTCTTCTTGGGTGATTTTCATACCAGGTGTTTGATATCAGAAAGTTATTTTCTCTACACCATTCTACCAGTCGTTCCCCACGTTCATTCTCTCTACCCAGTCCCCATGGCCCAACTATATCTTCTATACGTGTACTTCCTACTTTGGCATTTAAGTCTCCCATGACTATCTTTAGATCTTGTGATTTTAACTGTTTCATTGCCTTATCAAGGTCTTCATGAAAAGTCTCAATTTTCTCGTTGTCGTGCTCTGATGTTGGTGCGTATATTTGGATGACACCTATGTCAAAAGGTTTTCCCTCTAATTTAGCCACGATGACTCTATCTGACACTCCCAAAAAACCTTTGATGCTCTTTGCTGTTGCTTCGTCAAATAAAATTCCGACTCCTCTTTCATGGGTTTTTCCTCCTGAATATATAATTGTTTTGGATCCTCTTTTAATCAAGCCTGCCCCCTCCCATCTAACCTCTGAAAGGCCTAACATATTTAGCTTCATCCTATCCATTTAATGTTCTATATGATCTAATTTGCCTTTCTGGTACATTGTTCTTACATTCCATGTGGCGATGTTAAGTTGTTTATTTTTGCAGCCAGTAGCTGGATGACGATCGGGTGCCACCTGCTGCCCGTGGCGGTCCCTACCGAGCGGGGAGTTCAGAGCTGGATCATGAACCCCCTTAACGTTGTTATCTGATAAATGAATGTACTTTTCCATGACTGTTCTTGGGATATTACAGCAGTGGTTTCCCGTTGCCTACTGCTGGTTTGTGTACAGTTTCTCTGCTAGCCTTTGTCATCCACTGACAACCCACAAGGCAGTAGGGGTTTTGGTAGGAATTATGGCGCCTGCCGTCGCCAAGATGGTCCCTTCTTCGAGTGTGTGAGGTATTTCTTGAAGCACCTGTGCCACCAGGGTTCTCCTCTACTCTCCACGACCATCCCCATTTGGTTCGCGACTGCTTAGAAGCTAACCTCCTTATCTGGAGGCCTTTCCTCTATCCACCACCCGGGGACGCGCTGGGATGGGTATGAGGACCCAATACTAAATCTTAGTACTTCCCAATTTATATAGATATAGCTTTATTTTTACTTTTTGTTCTCTACCCTGGAGCACCCACGGTCGCCTGGTTGCCCCCGCTGACTGTGGGGTCGATCCAAAACAATGATTCAAGATCTTGAAAGTCTCCGTTTCTGGCTACGGGACCTGGTCCTGTCTAGATATTGTGCTACCTTTTACTCTCTGCAAAGGCCGCAACTCTGCTTTTACCTCTCCCTCGTCCTCTTTCGTCTGTTCTCTCTCTCTCTCTCTCTCTCTCTCTCTCTCTCTCTCTCTCTCTCTCTCTCTCTCTCTCTCTCTCTCTCTCTCTCTCTCTCAATATCTATGCACGTACTTTCTACCTCGGTTAGATCCTTGTCTTTCAAATCCCCTGTACGTACTTGCCAATGTTATAGTTTAAAAGTGCATAATATGCATCAATGCATCAATGTATCCATGTATCTATGTATCTATTATGTTTATATGAAGGTAGGTAGGTAGGTAGGTAGGTAGGTAGGTAGGTAGGTAGGTAGGTAGGTAGGTATTTGTTTTTGTAAAGTATTGTACGGCGCTCGCAACTGCATAAGGTCATATGAGTGCGCGAGACTCACCTAATACTTTCAGTTGTTAGGAAATTTTGAATTTTGCCCGGGTAGCGGCCGAAGCCTACTCTTATCGATTTTAGACCACCAAGGAATCTTTAACGAGCGCAACTTGCACACGGGCCCTCCGAGATTTTTCGCCCTTGTCCGGGAAGGCTAGGTGTAGATCTTTCCTACCAGAAGATCAGGGGTGTGGCAGAAAGACAGCAGTAAGGAGCAGCCAAGGAGTAGCAGTAGAAAGGCTGCAGAAAGAGTCAGGAGCCCAGAGGAGGGGCAAAGGAGGTGAGGGGGTGGGGGCAGAAAGTGGAAATGAAAGCAGACAACAGACCATTGCTAGAGAGCGGGAAAGGAGGTGAAAGGAGACAATTTTAGAGAAGAAAGTTTTTCGGTCGCTACCCGGATTCGAACCCGGGACCTTTGAATGAGAGGCCAACACCTTAACCTCTAGGCCACGAGAGCCCCCATATGTATGTATGTATGTATGTATGTATGTATGTATGTATGTATGTATGTATGTATGTGTGTATGTGTGTATGTGTGTATGTGTGTGTGTGTGTGTGTGTGTGTGTGTGTGTGTGTGTGTGTGTATGTATGTATGTATGTATGTATGTATGTATGCATGTATGTATGTATCTATCTATTCATCGATCTATCAATGTCATGTCTCTTCATAAATTTGTGTGCGTTTGTAATTTGATCAATCTAACCACAAAACCAGTGCCAAATGCGCTCATAAACGCATCAGAAGATTACAATAGTTTTTCCATCATGAACTGAAGATTACCTTACCTACCCAAAGAGGAAGAAAAATTACATGCCTTGACAGCCACTCTTTCCTCTGTATTTTTTTTAAAGCTTAAAAACCTATCTGTGACGTTTGTGCTCCGTGAGCGTCCAAATTATGGACAAAACAACAGTCTAGCTGCTATCGAATGTGCCATGAAACCTTCCCCAATTTGCATTTCTTTTGGTGCCGAACTGAGTCAACTAGTGCGCTCCATAGTGAACAGGAATTCCGCCAGAGTGAACCCTCTAGGTTCACATAATATAATTCTACTAGCTGGACCCCATTTCAATGAAAGGAATGATCGGTGCATTAACATCAACTGAAAGTCATTGGCCTACTATATTTACACTCTACTGGAATGGAGCAATAAATCTTGAGAGAAAAGTTAAATAAGTGTTTCCAAGTTGCCAAAATATATAATAGATGTATAGATTTAATCTCTATTTCGCTTTCGTGGTTGTACACTCCAGAATTTCAAAGGTGTGGAACCAGTGCGCACGGCTAGTGAACAGAAACCTCACTTGTTTACAATGGCTTCTTAGAAGACGGACTCTCCCAAGATTAGAACTCTGTGAGAACGAAACAAAGCACTTTGGAAAAATCGAGGAAAGCAGCTTGCGTGGAATTTTTAAATTTAGGTCCTAGCCACATGGGTGCTGTGGATGCCTGCAAAGTTTCAAAGGTGTGGGTTAGGTAATAAGGGAGTAGTTTGTGCACAAGCCTCCCAAGTGTATTTATATATATATATATAAATATATAAAGATGCTGTTTCCTCAAACTTACCCTGACGTCCCCTGTTTCCACAGGTATACTACGGGAATCTTCTGACCTACACGGCATCCTACATACGACTCCGGGTCTCAGAGGACGCCAGCCTTTACGTACCCGTTGTGCTAAGTGCCTGGGCGACATTCTTTTGTGTTGGCATAACACTCTGCAAGACAGGTGGTCGAGTAATTTCCGTAGTTATAGCAATGAGGATACATAACAAGATGGTCCACTTAGCCAAAAAGTGTCCGCCGAAAGTCCGCGCAATGGCTCAGATGGCGCTGCAGTCTTTGTTTTGAAGCACTGTTTCGTTTCTCCAGAAGAAGAATAGGAATAGCACTTCTTTGCGTGCGCAGATCAACTGCTGTTCATCAGCTGTTCTGGTACGTCCAGTGCGGAGTTTTAGGTTTTTTAAAAATCATAATGAGCTCTCGCCTCTCTTTCTTAAGTCAAATTAAACGAAGAAAACAGTAGCCTCTTCCCTCGGAAAGTTTTTTTTTGTCAGCGTAACCATTTTTAAAAAGCGTTTTTCCGAAATTTGAATTCTAATTCATTCAAAAACTTGTTAGTTTCACTTTTATTGTTTTTCCCACAAGTAGGGTAACTCTGTTTGCAAAGTAAGTCCGCTCATTAGCGAAGAGGGCGCCACCGAGTGAGCCATCTTGTTATGTATCATCATTGGTGATAGATAGATGGATAGATAGATAGATAGATAGATAGATAGATAGATAGATAGATAGATAGATAGATAGATAGATAGATAGATAGATATCAAACACATTTTGGTGTGTAATGTAATAAACCCGATTTCTTTTGCACCAATTTTTATTTAAAAAACCACAAACAAATGAAGTTCCGTTAAATGGAGTGTCTCAGTTAACAACATATTCGTAAAGTTCCAAGATTTATATATATATATATATTTTT
This sequence comes from Aplysia californica, assembly GCF_000002075.1. NCBI lineage: Eukaryota > Metazoa > Mollusca > Gastropoda > Aplysiida > Aplysiidae > Aplysia > Aplysia californica. The sequence continues at coordinate 134,289 of NW_004797375.1, forward strand.
TTTTTTTGAGGGGGGGGGGGAGGGGGGGTTGTTTAGAGACAGTTTTTGTTCTTAATTTCTACCAAAATTTGACCAAACACAATCCAGTGAACTTCACTACATGGGCGTGATCGGCCTATCCTGGTTATACAGGAAAGGGACGGTAAACCCATGACCCTCAAGCACATCAGATACGAAGGGGAAGATTTGTATCGTGTTAAGGACGTGTGCTTCCTGTAGGATATAAGAAAGGCTTTGGTAACGAAAATTTCAATTAATGAATGGTCAACGTATTCCATCGATCCGGTATCCATAGGAACTGATGGTACTTTGCATGAAATCTGGTCGTCTTTGAGTGTGTTTGAACATTTTTCTGAACCTCAGGAAGGTCTTCTTGTTCATTATCAAACTCACACTGAACAGTTCCACGGTTTTTACCTGTGTCTAAGTCTCTCTCTTTCTCATTCTCTTGAGAAAGTAACTAAGGTTCGAATTCCCCATTGGTTTGAGAATTGTGAGACTGAGTCTCCCCTGAGTCAGAACAATGTCTTGGTTTCAACTGATTTGTATGTCTTCGAATGTAACCTTGCTCTTTTGTATACACAATGCATGAAACAGGACCAGTTTTTGAAGTTATCACCCCTGGAACCCTTGGATCCCCATGAGCTAAATAGTTTCGTACAAAAACAGAGTCATCAACTTCAACATTTCTGACTTTGCAAGTTTTGTCATGGTTCAACTTGTTGCTTTGCAACTTTGTCATCAACTGAATTATACAACTGAGGAAATAACAAATCAAAATGAGTCTTGAATTGTCTTCCTAACATCAATTCTGATGGAGTTATTCCAGTAGTGGAATGTGGGGTTATTCTATGTTTAGTTAGGAACTGTAAGACCTTTTCTGCAGGACTGCATTTGGGACTCATCTTTTTCATTGCATTTTTAAAAGTCTAGACACCTTTTTCAGCTGAATCTTTTGTTGCTGGATGAAATGGAGCAGATGTAATATGTTTGACACCATTTCTATCTAGAAGTTCTTAAAAAAATTCTCACTAGTAAAGGGACCATTGTCACTTACAACACAGTCTGGTAATACAAATTTTGCAAAAATGCTGCGTAGCTGCAAAATGGTATTCTCTGCAGTAATGTTCTTCTTGATTTTTACATCCATCCATTTAGAAAAAGGGTCAACAAGTACAAGAAACATGTTTCCCATAAACGGACAAGCAAAATCGAGATGAATTCTAGACCATGGATCTGATGGAAATTCCCGAGGATGAAGGGGAACTTTTGGTGGTGGTTGTTTTTTTTTGGTGGTGTTTTTTTTGTTGTATTTCTGGCATTCAAAACAATTTTTTACGAACTGTTCAATTTCTTCGTCTAAATTTGACCACCAAATGTAGGAACGGCAAAGATTCTTCATTCTTGTAATATCCATATTTGAGTCTCATGGAACATTTCAAGCACTTCTTTTCTGAATTTGAAAGGAATAACAACCCTATTCCCCCATTAACAAACATTATTTTGTTGTCACAACTCAGTTCATGTTTCTCTTGAAGAAAGATTGCATTTCAGGGTCTTCTTCATTAGATACATCCCCAGGCCACCCATTCATTGTGAATTGAAAACCTTAGAAAGTAATGAATCATTTTGGGTTTCCTCCCCTATTTCTTTTGATGTGACAGGTGATTGGTAAAAAACAAACAAAAAACTTCATGTGTGGAAAGATGACATCAACATGAGTTTCTTTAAGAGGAAGTCTACTCAATGCATCAGAATTAGCATTTTCTTTGCCTGCCCTGTGACACAGATAATAATCATACGCAGCTAGAGTGAACGCCCAGCGAATCACCTTAGAAGAAGCTGTTTGTGGAGTTGTCATATTCTCCCCAAATAGGCTTAGCAACGGTTTATGGTCAGTATACATCGTGAAACTTCTGCCATAAAGGAATTTGTGGAATTTCTTAACACCAAATATAAGTTCTGTCTTTGTAACACAAAAAGATGTAAGATCAATCAAAATGTCATCACCCCATAAAACATGTAGTCTTGACCCCATTCCAACACCACTGCTCATCACACATCTTGATAGTGTCATTGGATTTATAACTTCCATCATTAATGAGTCTCTTCAGTCTGGAGTAGTACCATCACTCTTTAAGCATGCTCTAGTTATTCCCCTTCTCAAAAAATCAAATCTTTCCCCGGAGGAGCTCAAAAATTTCAGACCTGTCTCCAACCTTCCCTTTTGATAAAAAATCTTTGAGAAAGTTGTTTTGGTTCCATTGAAGAATCATTTAAAAGAAAACAATTTATATGAATTACACCAATCTGCAATTTCATAACACAGAAACTGCGCCATTGAAAATATATAACGACCTCTTGTGTGAGGCGGATGAGAACAAAATATCAATTCTTTCTCTTCTTGATCTTAGTGCTGCCTTTGACACTATAGATCACGCTATTCTTATTGAAAGATTGTTCAACACGTTTGGCCTGTCTGGCAGGGTTCTTGACTGGTTCAGGTCCTACCCGATTGGCCGTACACAATCTGTGGTTGTGCACGACTCTCTTACGTCAATTTTTAAGCTAGACTTTGAAGTGCCTCAAAGTTCAGTTTTGGGTCCAATCTTGTATACGTTATATATACACAGCCGCTTGGAGCTGTGATTAGAAAGCACAATATGACTTATCACATGTACGCTGACGATACACAGTTATATAAATCTGTTCCACCATCAGATGTTAAAACCTTGCTTACTACCATGGGTCTGTGCATTGATGACATCAAAATGTGGATGGTTTATAATAAGCTCCAGCTTAATGAAAATAAAACTGACATTCTTTTATATAACCCAAAAGGAAAGCCATATCCCCGTAGACATTGATCATATTTGTACTGAAAATGAAA
>NW_004797375.1:139678-157749 GCF_000002075.1 Aplysia californica
TCTTCAATTTTAACTTGTCTTTGAAATAATGATCAAAAGTCTTCTTATCTATGACTGAAAAACTAGCACTGGTATCCAGTTGAAACTGAATTTGCTGATTTTCAATGTCAATGGGAATGAAAATTGGCTTTGAGTTGTTCACAGTGTAAAGCTCGTAACACTCTTCTTCACTCGCCTTACCATCAAGCAGTAGGTGTTGTTTTAATGATTTCTTAAGCCCTTGCTCATTGGGTTTGTCCGAACTGGCACCCCCTGTGGATTTTCCTTTACAGACAAGTTGGATGTGACCTTCTTTGGAACAGTTATGGCACACAGCATCACCAAATTTGCACGATTGTCTTTTGTGAGACCCCCCCACAACTCAAACAAGCTGATAGGTGAGTAGGCTACGGAGCGTCTGCTGAAGAAGAAGTGAATGGTTTTGACTTACGTTACGAATGCTTTAATCTTCTCGTCGTATGTACTTGTTCACAGCTTGATTCACCGAAAGACCTAACTCCTTGTTGTGAATCAATGGATGTCTGAGCTATCTTCACAGCTTTTTCTAAATTAAAGTTGTCTTCTTGAAGTAACTTCCTTTGCACAACTTCATCATTCACTCCCATTACGAATCTGTCCAGAAGTCGTTCTTCGAATGTACTGCCGAAATGACAAAACTCAGTTAATTTCTTCAGAGCGACAACAAACTGTTGAATGGTCTCATGTTTGTGCTTAACACGTTCTTCGAATTGTTTTCTACACACAAACTTTCCTGGTTAGGGATTGAAATGCTTCTGTAGAAGTTGAAAGATCTTTTTGTACGTCATATCGTTTGGGCTAAGTGGGAAACACAAGTCTTTGACAATCTTAAAAGTTGGAGGTCCTACTGTTGTCAAGAGAATAGCTCTCTTTTTAGATTTGTTTGAAATTTCGTTAGCTTCAAAGTAAAAATCAAGTTTCTCTTGATACTCTAAGAATTGTCGTGTGGAATTTGGATCGAACGTTTCTAAATGACCAAACAATGAAGTAGAAGTTGCACTTGCCATTGTAAGAAAAATAAAATATATGACTTGCTGCTAGATATATCTAGATCTAGATCTAAAAGAAGCCTTGAAGGAATTAATCAGTGTTTATCCTTGTCGCTAGTTGTTATATCTTGTAGTTAGTAGCACTGAATTTTAGAATTAGAATTGAGAAGCACAGAACAACCATTCCTGTCCGTGGCCAGCAAGCAAGTGAAGTTTATTCAGTACTTGATGTGAGTAGTGAGTACTTCCTTTGCGTAGGACCAAAATAATCCACCCTTAGGCTACTCCAATGCAGGAGAATCCCACATAGGACAAGGGACAACACTCATTAATACTGAAGACCAAAGAAGTAGAAAACAAGTAATGATTATTTCCATTGACTAAAAAACACACAGATATATTACAGTATAGTCCAGATATTTGACTTCGTATGGCGGAGGGCTTGGACGCGCCAGTCTTAGTTTAGTTTAGTTAGATTTTTACGGCGCTCGCAACTGCATAAGAACATTGCGCAAAACAAATTTTTTGCATCCACAAAAGTTCACTGTACGGTTTGGTTTGATTTTGATTAATATTTCTATTAAAATGTTATAAATTCATGGTAAATATGTTTTAGATAAAAATAACTTTAAAATGACATTAAACATTTTATTAATGTTATGCACACTTTACTGTAAAGGCCAATTAAGGCTCTGATAAAATCGAAAATTCTGTTGGGATCAACGACGGAAAGCAGGTTTTGCAATTTTCCCCCCTCGGGTCTCTCCGAAGACTAGACACTTTGTAAAAATGTGGCTAATGGTAAAATCTCTGTCGCATCCAACACAAAACGGTTTTCATCTCCCTGAAGGAGGTATTTTTTATGTATCAGGGAAGTGTGTCGAATGCGCAATCGAGTAAAAATGACTTCGCCTCTTCTGGAGAGGCTCAAAGATTTTCGTGGACCCAGTGTGGGCTTGATGTTGAGGGGTTTATTTCTGATTTATCTCTTTAGTCTATAGACATTAATGTGACAGAATGGGCACTGTCGAACTCCATTTGATTTTGACCCTTTGTGGGGTATTTTTGTTCAGTTGTGATGCTGAATTCATGGTCCAGGGCTGAGATGACACTGACGAGTGTGGCGGGGGCGGGGGGAGGGTGGTTGGTACAAACATCCACTATTGTGCAATATTATTCTGTAATAGGATTTGGCAGGGGGTCGTAGGTAATCTACGACACAAGATAAAAATTTGCCATAAGTTAGTCCACCTTCACTTTAATGCCAAACATATAATTCCATGTCCTTGGTTCATTGCAGAGACATCAATGTTCTCTTTTCATTTGATGTTCAAAGCATGTCCATTCCAATATTGTTGATTCATCTCAATACACGCGAACACACTCTCACGTTTGTTTGATTTCGCACCATATTTGGCCAAGCCTAATTTTTTAATGGTCAATGTTGAGTGACCCCGGCAAGAGCGGAGTCCGTCACTCCTCCAAATCCCCTACTAGACCGCCGTCCAATTCAGGAAGGCAACCTAGGAAACACTCTGCCTCCCCCACAAAGAGGAGTCAGAGTGCTAATTCGAAGCCGGGGCCTGTATGCTCCAAAAACAAAGTTAAAAAGACATAATGGCTGTCCTGCAATGGAATGCCGGTGAAATCCGACCTTCCATTGCAGAATTGCAACACTTACAGGCCATACTGTGCCAACGTGTGGCCTGTATACAAGAAACAAAATTCGACCCGGCTTCAACCATAGACTTAAGAGGATTTACTGCGTATCATCATATTCACACGGAGAACCTGATTGCTTCCGTGGTACCACCATCTACACCGACAACATCACACTCATCAGACAAATACATCTTAGGACGACCCTCCAAGCTATTGCAGTACGGGTCACCCTGCACAGACCAATCACGATCTGCTCAGTTTTAATCCCACCAAATTACCCCCTCAAAATAACCCAACTAAATAACTTAAACGCTCAGCTACCAAAACCCTTTATTTTGCTAGGTGATTTTAATGCCCACAACCCCCTTTGGGGAGACAAACCTACAGACCAGGAAAGGAAAAAATTAGAAGATTTTTTATTTCAAAGTAACATCTGTCTCTTAAATGATAGGTCCCCAACTTACAGAAACAGAGCCACTTTTGGCACTTCATCCCTTGATCTCACCTTTTGTACCCCTGACCTTGTCTCAGATCTTGAGTGGTCTGTACTGGATGATCGTACGGACCATTTTCCAATTCTTCTCAGAAACAATAGCCTCCAAAACGACCCGATCCCAGAATGCTTCAACTTCAAAAGAGCAGACTAGGACGGGTTTGCCAATCAATGTTTCCAGATTCTGAATCCCACTTTCGACCTCAAACACAATAAATTCAACGAAAAGCTTTTTAGAAATATGCCACAAACACATACCAAAACAAAACCAAAACCCCGAAAGAACAAGATCTGGTTCTCTGAGGAATGTGAGGATGTAGTAAAGAAAAAGAGGGTGGCATATCGAAGGGCTGTCAACAACACTACCACAGAAAACAAGATTAATTATTCAAAGGCTCGAGCTGTGGCACGTAGATGCCTCAGGAAGAGCAAAAGACAATCATTAAAAAAATACGTCTCCAAAATCAACAGCCAGACACCACTCAACCAAGTTTTCAAAATCGCTAAAAAATTCTTGGGTAGACGCACAGACACCATTCGGCACGTCCAGAGACCGGGTGGAACCACAGCTGAAACACAAGTAGACATCGCAAACACAATAGCTACATCTTTTGCCAAAAACTCATCCCAAAGCAAACTACAACACCACTTTTCAAAACATCAAAACTAACAGAGAACAACAAAACCTAAACTTCCACCCAAGCAACACTGAAACCTACAATGCAGACTTTACAATAGACTAACTAACATCGTGCATCTCGGACCTGGGCAAATCAGCCCCGGAACCGGATGACATCCACAACCAGATCATTAGATACTTACCCTCAGAAACACTTACACTCCTACTAGACATATACAACGACATGTGGCGGTCGCACTCCTTTCCGGAGTTTTGGCGTCTCGCCACTGTCATTCCAATACCCAAACCAAACAAAGACCACACACACCCATCTAATTACAGACCAATAGCACTAACGAGCTGTCCATGCAAACTTATTGAAAAAATGATTCGCAGGCGACTCATGTGGTTTCTGGAGATGACGGGCTTACTGAGCGGTCTCAGTGTGGATTCAGGAAAACTCACTCCACTCTGGATCACCGGGTCCGCCTGGAGACTTTTATACGCAAGACGTTCACTGAAGGAGGCCACATGATCGCCATCTTTTTCTACCTAGAAAAAGCCTTCAACACAACCTGGAAGTACGGCATTCTCCGAGACCTGCACGCACTCGGCAAACGCGGTCACCTCCTTGCCTTCATTGGCAACTTCCTGAAGAACCGTTCCTTCCAGGTTCGTGTCGGATCCTCCCTTTCAGACCCCCTCCAACAGGAGGAGGAGTCCCCCAGGGGAGCATCCTTTCTCCTCTCCTATTTGAAATCAAAATAGATTCCATCGTAAAAACCCTCCAAAATAGCATAGACAGCTCGTTATACGTTGACGACTTTTTGATATGCTGCCGTTCGAAAAATCCTCATCTGAGATCTATGGAAAGGCCACTGCAAACGCAGCTGCACAAACTCGAAAAATGGACAAACAATAACGGTTTCACGTTCTCCCCGTCAAAGACGGCTGCAGTACACTTCTGCCGAACAGGCAGACGTGTGTTGCAACCGGATTTGACACTATAAGGGGATAGGATTCCAGTCCATGACCAAACTTTTTTTCCTTGGCGTTAAATTCGACAAAAACTCACATTCATACCACACATCAAAGACCTTGGTGCCAGAAAGCGTTAAACGCTTTGAAAATTCTATCGCATCCGGAGTGGGGCGGGGACTCAAAACACCTTCTCAACTTGTACATCTCCCTTGTCAGTCCAGGCTTGACTACGGCTGTAAAATCTACGGATCTGCAAAACCACACATCCTGAAAATGCTAGGCCCAGTACAAAACCAAGGACTCCGCCTTGCTCTGGGGGCTTTCCGCACTTCCCAGGTGGAGAACCTCCAGGCCGAGGCCAACATACCACCACTCTCACTCAGACGCACACAACTCTCACTACAATACACAGTTAAACAGAGTTCAACACGAGAAAATCCAGCGCACAACTGCATTTTTAAACAAACCCAGAAATCATAAACAAATTCCAAAACAACGAAAAACTCATCAAACACTTCGGCCTCAGAATCCTTGAGGACCTCAAAAACTTACACTTTTCCAAACAAGACATCCAACAGTTTCTTTCCCCCGACTTCCCTCCGTGGCACCTCACCAAGGCAAAAGTAGACGTACAGCTGACCACACACAACAAAGAAAGCACAAACACCAAAACTTTCAAAGCAGAATACAAAAAACTAATAGATAAACACCCCGGTGCGGAGCTCATCTTCACGGATGGCTAAAAAAAGACAACAATGTGGGCGCCACAGCCCTATTTGCCAACAGAACACACCAGAGGAGACTCCACCCTAAAGCCTCCATTTTCTCCGCGGAGGCCACTGCCATTGACATGGCACTGGACTCCATAGAAAATTCTCCTAACAAATCTTTCCTTGCATCACCTCACTCACAAACTACACACTCCTACACCCAAAAATAGTTAGGCTACAACAGAAAGTTCATACACTATCTGAAACAGGAAAAAATATCATATTCACATGGATACCTAGCCATGTGGGCATCCGAGGAAACGAGCAGGTAGACGACCTGGCGAAGAAATCCTCATCCCTTCTGTTGGGATCAACGACGAACACTCTCCCACAGTCTGACTAACTCTGGCAAGTGGTTTCAACAGGAATGGCAGGGCCAGCCAGCCAAAACGTGCACATGCTTTACAAATCAACTTTATGGACTTGCATCAAATAAAAATCCTACAAAAGTATATATTTTCTGAAAGATAATTGAATGAACTTTTATATTTTGCCATTGAACATATGATTTTATTTTATTTTCAAGGGTTATGTAACTTTGAAATCCAAGATGGCTCACATAAAAAATGTACATGCTCATTAGCATATTCACCAATCTAATGTATTTCTTGTTATAAAAAAAGTGAGATATCAGAAATATGGGTTTTTCAATTACCTTTCAGAACATGTATAGTTTTATAGGTTTGAGAAGAACAGGTAATGAGTTATGACTGTTTCAATTTGTCATGTGGTCTGTTTCGGGCGCAGCTGATACTCGCTAATTTTATACCAAACTCAACATAAAAACACTCTAAGTACAACCATGTGGTTTTCAGCAATCTGCTGGTAGTCTGTAATAATTAGTATAGCAAAAGGAACCTACTTTACTCTATAGCTCTCCTTTTTCTGCCCCTATTAGACTCCCAAAGTAGTAGAATCTAGTGTTCCATTTGAAAGAGAAGTTGGGGCAGGATGAGAACTGGTACATGTATCCCCATTGTCTGTCAGATCTAATCCCAATCTTGACTGAACACCAATAAATCCACCACTAACAGTGTCTGAATTACTTTCCCTAGTCATTTCACTTTCAAATGTATCCAAAAAAGATCGATTTTTGGCCATTTTAGACCCACACAAGTGATAGATCTACACTGGCATTAGTGGCTTGTGACCTGATCAACAAGCTTTCAAAACATCCCTCTGTTTTGAAAGCAAAATACTCTTCTCCTAAGCCAGAATGGTAAAAGTATTCTGATTGGTTGGAGGTTAGCCTTTTAGCCAATCAGAAATCACTTTAGGAAGCCCCAAATATTTAGTTGGAAGGCAGAAGCAGCAGTTTACTATATGGTCCTATGAGATCGGCCCTGCCAGTTTCATGGCAGGAAATGGGCCGATCTAATCGGCCCTTGCCAGAGTTAGGGTTTAAAAATAAAGTCAAAAGTACACCTCCAGTCTGTGGGAGAGCAACTGAAAAAAACACAGAACAATAACAAACTCTATATTATAAAACCCAAACTGGGACCGCGAAATCCTTCAGACCTCTCCAGAAGCGACGAAGTCATCTTTACTCGATTGCTCATCGGACACACGGCCCTGACCCGAAAATACCTCCTACAGGGAGATGAGAAGCCGTTCTGTGTCAGATGCGTCACAGATTTTACCATTAGACACATTTCAATCGAATGTCTAGACTTGGGAGAGATCCGAAGGAAATACTTTAAATGCAAAAAATTGCAAGACATTTTTTCCGTCGTTGGTCCGAACAGAATTTTGGATTTTATGAAGGCCATTGGCCTTTATGGAGAAAATTGTAGTTTAGAACAAAATATAATTATTTATAATTTTTATGAAAGTTTCTTTTAGTCTGAAAGTATACATCTACACCAAATTTGTTATATTTTAACGTTTAAGATCAAATAACCCATACACAGCCGTTCAGTAAACTACGTATAAAAAAAACAACTAACTTGTGTTTCGCGCGCTCATATGACCTTATGCAGTTGCGAGCGCAGTAAAACCCCATACTAAACTAAACTAAATTTTGAGTAATCAAATCATATGATCTATTAATGTGTCTGAAGATGCAGAATTAAATTTAGCTCTAAATCGGTGTGCTGCATGAGTGGATAGTGCAAAGCCTTAACACGATGAATGGTTGATTACATTTTCAAGCTTATTGAACATATATAATGTGGCGTCGGTGGCCTAGTGGTTAGGCTCTCGGACTCGCAACCGTAAGGTCGTGGGTTCGAATCCCGTCAAGGGCCCGACGTTGTGTCCTTGGGAAAGGCACTTTACACGAATTTTCCTCACTTCACCCAGGTGGGAATGGGTACCCGGCTATAGACAGCGAAAGATCTTGTCAGTTTGTTAGTGTTTGAGCGCTTAATCGGCTGCTCGCACTGTATGTTTCCCGGGAAGCTGAGAATGTTTCGGAGTGTACTATGGTCTGCTGGGGTAATAATATAGTGTAAAGGGCATAGAGCCTGCTGTTGAGCGGGGATATGCGCTATACAAATGCTATCTATTATTATTATTTTTATTATTATATAATGTAATATAATTTAATATAATATAATATAACATAACATAATATAATATAATATAATATAATACAGTATAATATCACTGGTGGAGTAATGAAACCTCGCAACCCCAGAAAGGAAAATTTTACAGGAGAAACAAAAAACTGATTTACTCGTGAACAAAATGATCTATATGAACCAAAGTCGGTACAGATAAATGAAAACACCTTAGAAACGTGGTTAGTACATAAAAATAACTTTTCTACTGTTTAAATGGTTACGCTGTGGGATGCGAGGTTTCATTACAACATGTTTGTCGTGATGAAACATCGTAGTCAGCCGGCGGGAGGGTTGCGAGGTTTCATCAGGACAGAGTTTGAGGGTTGCGAGTTTTCTCGCAGCTCATTTGGTTGCAGTATGCATCTGTTTCTTGGAACGCCACAAATATTAGTTTAGAGTTGGATTCCCGGCCAACTGAAGTCAAATAAAAGTGTGTTATCTGCAGAATTTGGGTTTGAAACCTCAAACGGATCAATGATTTTTGCAATCTGTTTCAATATAATTTTCCAGGATTAGATCTGGTTACCTCCATTTTACAAAAAAACACAAGTGAATAGTATATCTCTGCAATATGGTTCCTGGTTGCACTACAGATGGCTTTCACAATGGAAAGAAATAGATCTAGATCAAAATATAGACATGTTTTTCAAAGTTTTAATGCGTCAGTCCATTACAAATTTATTCAGAAAACAATGTAATACACACACACACACACACACACACACACACACACACACACACACACACACATACATACACACAAACGCCCAACACAAAATGCTTTGAAAAACGAATGGAGGACGCCAATCAAACAAAAGGTGGTGGGTCATGAATACTAATTGGGTTAATTATGAAAATACATAACGTACGTGCGGACAAAACCCCCCCAAAAAGATCAGTACGATGTCTGGGACTGAACCCCCCCCCCCCCCCCATAATGAATAGCTATTAATGATAAGGGTGTAAACTGTTATAAAGTGATGACGTGAATTGGAAATAACAGATTCAAGCTCCTACAGGTGATTGTACTTGGGAGTGCTGGATTTTAAGACGTTCTGTGTTCAGTGGTGTAGCAGGATGGACCTCATGTTTCTGTGTCCTGCCTTCGTAGCGTCAGCTCATTCATCACTGAAGTGCAGCTTGAACTTTATGTTCATATCTGGGGTGTACTTCAAACACCTGATGTCGGTGACAACAGGATCACCCATTTTTCTTCCTGGTCTGATAGACTTGTAGCTTCCTCACTTAGAATAATGTGTGATCCAAATATTTGTCTGATTTTTCTCTGGCCATCCTGGAGAAATGGAGATAGTGTAGGGGGACCTCGATTCGTGCTTTTCGAACGGATCTTTCAATAGTTGAGGTACAGTCAGATTACATTTGTGTGTCCTTTGATCAACCATTTCTGTTCAATTGTGCTACCATGTGTGGTTGGAAACAGGCTTAGAGAAACAATGGCTAGCGTGGCATTTCTGTATTGGTAACCACAGCCGTCGTGGTCGATGATGGTTTTCTGGAAGTACAGCTTTTCCTTCAAGAAAGCCAGTAGACATAAAGCAAACTTATTTGCTAATTCCCCCTTTTGCTTCATGCCACACGTAACAAGTAGCCTGATGTGTTGCAGCTTCAAATATAATAAAGTTATGAACGACACGCTTTGTTTTGTAATATAAGGCTGATGCATTCAGTTTGGGTGAGTGTAAGTGTAAGAAGTACAAGCTGAAGATCCATAGAAAACATGCGCCATTTTAGGTTCATCACTGGCGAGATATTTGATGGCTTCAGATTGGTCTCGTTCCTTTTCCTTGCCCGCTGCCCCTTTTCTAGAGTGTGAGCATTCCAAACATCATCCGCACGTTGCCAACTTCACGGATAATGCAAAGGTCGCACATATCTTTCTTTAGCATGAACAAGACAGGCTATTCTTCCTGATTGTTTCATTGTTTGGGGGGGGTGCCTGTTGAGAGGCTACCTCCCATGGTCTTGGAAGAATTGTGAATGCATTTTCTAGATATCTGAGTTCCTTTGATAATTGGTTCTAAATGTTTCTTTCAGATCATTCACTCAACCCAGTTCAATGCAGGAACATCTTTTTACACACTGGCACCTTATGACACCATTTTAAATGTGTATTTGAAGGTATGCCCGATGTGGTCAGTTTCTAAATGCCTCCTCTGAGGTTGGTGTTCGTCCACTAGTCCAATAAAGAGACATTTTTTTCATCCCATGAGAGGACCACACTAAATCAAAATTAATGTGTCTATCTTCCTCGAGAGCCCTTTGCCCTTTACATTACAGTGTTCAGCTCTTGCAATCGCAGTTTGGTTTCAGTGACGTAGCTGGGCTTTTCATTGAATCAGTATGGTATTCCTGACCAGATCCATGGATGCCCTTCGCTTATCTGTTGCCACCCCTGAAAACCCTTTCTTTTCCTCTGTGGCATCCCAAATGAGCTGTGTTTCTGGATCAGGCTCCAGGAAAAGTGGCTACGGTGCCCGAAGGCGAGATGGACCTAGGGATGTGGTTTGCAGATCGTGTTGCTGTGACTCCGCAGGTAATAATTCAGTAGCTGACTTACCTGGTGAAACGTCAGTATGGTTTGGGGCGTGATTCCAGGCGACACTGGTGTTGGTGCAGACTCATCCCGGGATGATGCTAATACTTCCTTGCCCTCACATATAAGACACATCCCTGGAAAGGACTGCGAAATGGTAGCTGGAGTCAATTCATGGAACGGGGTCTGCTCAGTGGTTTCCAAACCAGCCCTTGGATGGTGTAAAAATCTAGGTGATGCGAGCACAGTTGTGGTTAGATGTTCAAAACAGATGTGTAAATGTCCTTATCACTTGTATTGTTGTGGCACAAATTTGTCACAATGTCCTCTATAGACTTCAGGGTCAAGAAGAACATGGGTAGGTTCAGTACTATTTGGTCTCAACCACGACTGAAAGATTCGACTAATCAACGGATTCATAGTCTGAAAAGTGGTGAAACCTTACCCTCTCTTTGATAAACAAAATGGCCAGGTGACATCTGGAGAGTGCAGAGACTTGTCGCTTATTCTTAGTAAGGACTGTTGTCCCCTGTCTTTTCAAGGTGGGACTGTTGCCTTAAATTAAGCGTTAACTACGTTTGTGCTTTATGAGAACATCTTGTTCACCAATACGTTAGTCATCCCTATAACAGAATTTCAAATAGATTTACACAATGTAACTCCTTCACTTATGATCATATTTGAATTTGTGACCTGACTGAAATAAAGTCGATGAATGAAACACTTCTTTATTAAGTCAGGCATATAAAATGCACCAGAAAATGTCAATTATGAGCGCTTCCATTAAGTCAATTCATAAAGAAGGCTTATCCAGAACCTCGTATAAGCAAGTCACTCTCTCAAACCGGGAGTGATGAAACCACGCAAAAGCAGATCGGCGCTCCAGGTGAGGGTTGCGAGGTTTCATCACGCCAGGATATCATTGAGGCATACATACAAGGGTTTTTTTGTACGGTTTTTTCTTATTTTCTCTTCATAATTTATCCTAGTGCTTTTGACACAATGTGAAGAAGGACTGGGAGAAGACATTTAGGGAAAAAAAAAACGATTTTCGAAAAAAAAAATGTGAGGGTTACGAGGTTTTATCACTCCACCAGCGATATAATATAATATAATATAATATAATATAATATAATATAATATAATATAATACAATACAATACAATACAATACAATATAATATAATATAATATAATATAATATAATATAATATAATATATAATATAATATAGTATAATATAATATAGTATAATATATTATAGTATAACATAATATAATATAATATAATATAATATAATATAATATAATATAATATAATATAATGAACTGTAATGTAATATAATGTAATATAGTGTAATTTACTGTAATCTAACGTGATGTAATAATATAATGTAATATAACATATTATATATTATTATATAACCCAGCTATATCCCGTTTCAGTGGCCACCAAATGTGGTAAACCACTGGCGATGCTTTTGGGCATGGTGATCTATGACCTTGGCACCTTGCTAGGTCTATGGACGGTCCAGCATTCAGTTCTGGCGCAGACGTTTACGCAGGGAGTCGTGGCTGGCACAGGAACAGGTTTGTTGGGGTTTTTTTCTTCTCTGTAAGTTCCTTACTTTTTATTCTTTTCTACTACGTTTATTTATCACATGCCCACTGTTCCCACTTTATGGTGAGGAAAAAATTCGTTGTCAAATTATGTTTCTTAAACTATCAAACATTTATTCTCCAGCTTTTACACAATGACTCATGTATCAAGTTGTCTTAACAGATCAATATTTTTGTACACTCCTGTAATCTAGAAAATTCCTTAATAAATACTACAAAACATTTCCAGGGGTTGGTTTCTACAGATTAAAAAGGTTTACAGCTGGGAAAATATCGGTTTTTAAAACACGTACGTCCTTTTTTTTAAAAATCGCGGCGATATGCTCATTAAGCGCATGATTTGAGAACCTTTAGTGCAAAAAAGCTGTACATTGTAAAAATGAATTTATTTCATGTAACAAGTTTTGCGACAAAAAATGTCAATAAGGCCCGGTTACACGTAACGATAAATTGTACAAAACTGGACGATCTAGCGATCATACAATAAATCGTTAGGTGTAACCACAAAATTATAAACATTTGGACGATTGAACGATGGTTTGGAGACTCGGTCGAGAAATCAAGCGCTGCTTGATATTTTCCGTGCGATCACGTCCAGATTTGAGGGAGACGCGCCGTGACGTAGCTTCACTTTGAAATTTGCGCCACGCAGAATTAAACTCAGGACTCAACATTTTAAACATAATAACCGTACGTTAAAACTGATTTCATATTCGGAATCAGCGTCTCAAAATATGCTATGATGTTCGCCAAGAAGCTGATTTGGTACGTTATTATGTATATTTTAGCAATTTTATCGCCAATAGTGAAGCTGTGCATCAAGGTCACTCGGTGCCTTGCACATCAGCAGTCAAGTCAAAGCTTCCGGTTCTACACAAAACACGGCAGGCCTAAACGGTATGGCCACCCTTATTTAAAGACACGGTTCTCTGCTATATCAAAATGTACAGGGGGAGTGGGGGGGGGGGGGGGGGGGGGGGGGCTTCTGTGATCTAGAGGTAGTGTTCGTCGCCCAGGCGCGAAGGCTGACTTGTTTGACAGGGTAATCAAAGTGAGATGGGACGAGATAGGGCGTGGGGATATCACACAAGAAGCTCAAGCCTACTCGAGGCGGCAACACTGAGTTGTGAATGAAAACAAATCCTGAAATCATGTTGTATGCATGTTCAACCGCTAAAATAATCGGGAAAGTATCTCCTTAAATGTTTATTCCTACAAACATTAAATTTATCTTAAAATGTGAATAGACAAACACAAAGCAAAGAAGCAGAGATGTCAGTACTACATGTCATTATTTTTGTAACACCAGTGAGTCTAAACTCTTTGGCACAACATGACAATAATTAATTTTCTATTTCACATTTGGCTGTTTTTGTCTGGCGTTTCGCGGCCAGGAGCCGGTGTCATAATCGAGGTCACGATCTGATTATAGGACGGTACAAAGTCGAGGAAAAAAACAAGAACTCGCTGCAGTCAAGATAATATTAGGAGTTAGTTCCCCTCACATCTGTGAGGTAGACTCGACCAGTGTAATAGTTAGCTTACATAATCAGTGCTTGTGACTGCTCATAACTGTGGCCCGGAAGGTGTGAACAGGGTATATGTGGCAATGAAACAGCTTTGAGTGTTGTATATATGTTCCCTTCAACTTTTTTGGTAGACTCTTCCCGCCTCACTTTAAGCTTACTTAATCAAAGCTTGCGACTGCTTATGGGGTGGCCAGATAGGGGTGAACAGGCTATTTCTGTGGCAATGAAACAGTTTTGAATGTTAGGCATACTGTTCATTGGAGATTAAGAACGTCATTTTACATTTAATTTATGAGGTTTTCGTCTATGGGTGAATTTGACTGCAACAATGTTTCAAAATTAGGAAGGGAAGCAGTGATTATTTGATTATATAGACGCTTCGCCACTGTCGCCGCCTTTCATTCATTAGGTCCAGAGCTCGAAACCTTCACATAGAGAGCAGGCAAATCGCTGTCGTCGCAAAAAGACAAGGTGGGTTTATGACGAGGAATCTCCTCAATCGATAGAAAATTGGACAATAGATTGGAGCGTGTAAACAGAAAACACAGTTCGATCAAGCGGACAGTTCTCTCATACGATGAATCTGATACTATTTATCGTTGCGTGTAACCGGGCCTGCAGAGACGTATGCCCCAAAAATGTGTATGAGACGCTGGAAGTGCTTTGAACAATCCCATTTTCCGAGTGATTGATATGTGTAGCATTTTATATAAATTTAGGAAGAAAAGTTAGCCTCAATTTTTGTGGAAAACTATATTAAGGCAAATTGCTACAAACTGCTGTGGAAAGTATGGCCGTGATTGATTCACCCGTTAACTAAGGTGTTTCAGGTTGAGTTGCACCATGACTTTTTGACAGAATTATGGGTACTCTTCGCTTCTCAGAGTTACTTATTTCTTACATGTTTTGGTTTTACTGTTCTCTTTACGTGTATATTTTAATTAAATTATGGTTGAGAAAATTTCTTCAAGAAGAAGAAGAAGAAGAAGAAGAAGAAGAAGAAGAAGAAGAAGAAGAAGAATTTTTATTATTACTATTGTAATTCTTTCTGTATATTATTATCATTATCTTAATACAACATAGCTAAGCACATTTGTGAGGTCAGTATACATTTTTATACAAGTGCCCTTGAAATATACAAAAATCAGGGCAAAAAATAATCAGTGTCCCAACCAAGGCTCGAACCCTGACTTTCCGCTTCGGAGACGTGCGCACTAACCGCTCCGCCACCTCACCCTCTTTCCAGATATAGAATATCGATATCCAACTCTGTTTTGGATGTGTGCTTCGCAGTGTTCCTGAACACTTCAGATCAAAA
The DNA here is from genome assembly GCF_000002075.1 of Aplysia californica. Classification (NCBI taxonomy): domain Eukaryota; kingdom Metazoa; phylum Mollusca; class Gastropoda; order Aplysiida; family Aplysiidae; genus Aplysia; species Aplysia californica. The sequence goes on from NW_004797375.1 coordinate 154,793, forward strand.
TTCTTTGAATTGAATTTTTCTAGATACATTTGGTGTAGTGATGTCACCAACGCGTTTAGTTGTTTAAACCCACAAACTGTTTACGTCGTTGTATTGACGTTTTCAAAATTTGGCGCATATTTGGTGTTGTTTTTATTTTAAAGAGCAGCACTCTAGATCTAGATCTCTTTATATCCTAGATGTATTTGGAGCACAGAATTCAAGACTGATTAGGAGTAGTTAACAAGAACAGAAGTGAAGTTTGTGCTTTGTTGTGTGTGTGCCTTAGAGTTATAATGTTGAACATAACAGTGCTGCCCCAACACGTTGAGTTCGTTTAAAACCCCCAGACTGTCCCCTTTGTTGTATTGACGTTTTCAAAATTTGGAGCGTGTTTTCTGCCTAACTTTTAAAGTGCAAGTTTCTAGATTTCGATCTCTATATCCTAAATTTACTATGTATTTAGAGCATGGAATTCAAGACTGATTTTGAGTAGGTAGTAAGAAGATGTCAATCTAGATCAAGATCTATTCGAAGTAAAAATGCCCATGGAATATTTGTAAATAATGTAGTAAGATGCCCCCTAAACGTCGAGCTGTCTTTAAACCACACGAAAAAGAGGTGAAGGGCGAGAGGAAACGGAGAAAGGCGACTGTACTTTATGATTTATGTTCTAATAGTCAGAATCTGGGGAAAGACCACGAGCCTGCTAGACCAAAAGAGAGTAGTCCAAAGTTGGCCTTAGCGTGAAAAGCACAGTCCTTTAGTGAAACTGAAGTTGATCGGAGATTACGGACACATGACTGTGGTGAACGCAGTGTCATCTGTGAACATTGCAATGCCATAAAATAGAGAGAAGAGAGAAACACATTCTACGGTCAAAATGGCAATATTAGCATACCTGTACCTCCCGCACCCCTTCAGGAACTAATAAAGTGTTGCGGTGTAACATAGAGCGGTAGTTCTTTCTTACACGTGTAAGAAGTGTGTTCAGAAGACAGAAATGTTGAAATTGTTTTGCATGCCAGCAAGGCTTGCTCTAGAAATGAACACACCAGAACATAAATTTACCATCATGTGAAGTTGCAGCACTCCTACCAGGAGAGCACTCCGTCAATTTGGACATCATTTTAATTATACAAGACAAAGGTGCTTATAACATTTCTTCCAAGGTGTTGCGGTGTAACATAGAGCGGTAGTTCTTTCTTACACGTGTAAGAAGTGTGTTCAGAAGACAGAAATGTTGAAATTGTTTTGCATGCCAGCAAGGCTTGCTCTAGAAATGAACACACCAGAACATAAATTTACCATCATGTGAAGTTGCAGCACTCCTACCAGGAGAGCACTCCGGCAATTTGGACATCATTTTAATTATACAAGACAAAGGTGCTTATAACATTTCTTCCAAGGGTGATAACCAATGAGTTACAAAAGGCAAACTTTGTATTCCTATATTATCTCCCCTTGCCGTCGATGCAAGACGTACAACCCGTGATAGAATTCGCAAAAGGCTTACGTATATTTGTGTTAATTTTGGACTTGATTAAATTTACACTCAACTTTGTGTCGGTAATGGCAACAAGGACTACAACATTGATGCAGCCTGTAACAGGACGTGTTTTACGCCGCCTGCAACACATTTTAGATCATTTTTGAGGCGGACACCGTCGATCCTTTAACTCAGGGCCAGCCCGGGCAAGGGGAAAGAGACATTTCTCTGGAGTGGAATACTTGATGTTGCCCAGGCTCAAACGCACTGGGACCCCAGCGGCCTTTTCGTAATTTGAGGTGGAGAGCCCTACTCTAAGGGAGGTGTTTGTTACTAACATGTCCTTTTTGGTTTTGCATTTATTTTCTCTGCAGTTTGTCACTCCCGCATAAAAAGATCGTAACTGTGTCTATGAGATTCAAACTCAAACAAAAACAAGCAAACTCAGTTGCATGCAACCTTCCCTTTCCCTTCTTACCCCCTCCCTCCCTTCAAACACAGGTTTAATACTGGCTAGCAGTATGGCCTATTCCTTAGCCTGGCCGGCAGGAAACCACCTGGGCCTTATTTTGACCTTTACTACCACCACCAACTTTGGAGCCACGGCCATTAACTATATCGTGTCCAGCTTCATCAACCCGGAGAACCTGAGCCCTGACCTGGAGACTGACCACACCACTTACTTCACACAGGAAGATATCCTGGACAGGTACGTCATTCTACAGAGGTATTATTTACGTACATATTTATGCATAGATACACGCACACACACATACATACACACACACACACATACATACACACATACACACACACTCATACACACATACACACATACATACACACAAGCACACCCACACAAACACACACACACACGCTACACACGCTACACATACATAATCAGGGGCGGTTTGTTAACGAGGCCAGTCAGTTTTTTTTTCAGCTGGACTGTTGACAGGAGATTTATTGCTGATGATGATTTTCATTCAGTTTTAAGTAAATCCAAACAAACATGTATCAACATTCAAAAAGCACCTTGCCGATTTGAAGGCGCTCAAAGAGAAAAGTGGGATTCACTGCTGTTTATTTGTCGCGACAGAGCCTCATTCCTTCACGTTTGTTATCGCGCCGGCTCGTAACTTTAAATTGTCTCCTCTCCCATCAAGCCGTCACTTCGCGGAACTTCGTAGGATACTACGTACGAGGCCAAACACACGGCGGGTTTTGGCTTAGCGATGACGTCAGTCCCATGGACAAATCCATCGACAGCCCTGAGAAGGGATAGAGGCATCCCTTAAATTGCCAAATTGGCCTCTTTGTAGCCTACAAAATTAAGATTGAGGCTGTCTTGAGCAGCACAGACACATGTATTATTTTATCAGCAAAACATGTATTTATCATTCAGCTTTCTCTAATTACTATCAGAACATTTATTGTTAGCATGGCACTAATCTTTTTTGTTTATTGACTTTCTAACCACCTATAGTTC
>NW_004797375.1:157849-160581 GCF_000002075.1 Aplysia californica
GTGTGTGTGTGTGTGTGTGTGTGTGTGTTGTGAAGGAAAGGAATAGTCGACGTGAATGACGGCCGGTCAGTTCTATAAACCACGAGCCGCTACTGTACATATTATTAATTAAGTGTGTTTGTCATCGTTTACTGCTGCTTCCACTTAATTGTCGGCTAAGATAAAATTATGTTGCGGGTGTTCGTCAAAGAAGATTTTACTTCTTGAATGAATCAGCTTTTATAATTCTTCTTTTTCATGTGTCAGGTCTGGGGCAGACATTAACAATAATAGTAACCCTTTCCGTCATGTTGTCTGTCCTCTTGATCAGCGTTGTTAAAAAAAATTATAGAAATTGATTTTATTCGTTGCAAAATTTAATTGTTCAGGCCACCTGGGCATGTTGCTCTTTGTCTCCTGCTCTTCTCCCCCCCCCCCTCTTTTTCCATATAGCAGCCGTTTCTCTGCTCTATTTGATCTATTTTCAAGGCCATGAGTCTCAGTTGTCTTTTTGTAATGGCTGTGATTATGGATCTTTTACATCTCGCCATTTGGAGCACTTCTCAATTTGTTTTCCTCTCTTCAAGTGAGATTCTGAATATTTTCCAAAGGCCCCAGCGTTCTCTCGGTGTCTTTGTTTAGAGTACAGTTCTCTGATCCTTACAAATGGATTGACCTTTCTAACAAGTTCTGTGTATTTTACTATTACCTTTTCTGTTACTATTTTATTCTCTGTTGCCCTGGAGCGTTGAGGGGGGATGTAAGTATCTCTGATAGGCCATCTTTGTAGCTCTATTGATATAACAGATCATCAGTGTTCCACTGATTTTCTCAATCCATCTTCTACGTGACATTCCTCTTCATTTGTATTCGGAGTACTTGCTGCCATATGCTCTTGGGGCTGATTGGCTAAGTGACATTTGTAACAGGTGGCAAAACTATCACTATATCACCGTTCGTAGGAAGGGTCAGTATAGAAACTGCAGCAAAGACATTAGATAATAACACAACAAAAATAACAACAGAAATAACTAAGACAACGTTAACAGCAAATGATAACAAACGTTTGTTATCGCGCCGGCTCGTAACTTTAAATTGTCTCCTCTCCCATCAAGCCGTCACTTCGCGGAACTTCGTAGGATACTACGTACGAGGCCAAACACACGGCGGGTTTTGGCTTAGCGATGACGTCAGTCCCATGGACAAATCCATCGACAGCCCTGAGAAGGGATAGAGGCATCCCTTAAATTGCCAAATTGGCCTCTTTGTAGCCTACAAAATTAAGATTGAGGCTGTCTTGAGCAGCACAGACACATGTATTATTTTATCAGCAAAACATGTATTTATCATTCAGCTTTCTCTAATTACTATCAGAACATTTATTGTTAGCATGGCACTAATCTTTTTTGTTTATTGACTTTCTAACCACCTATAGTTCCTGTTTGACATTTACTCATCGTTTTCTCCCCTCTAATAACTTACCTGGCCCATAGGAGTCTGGCCGGCGGAAGGAGGAATTGTCTAGTGAAGATATATAAGGAGAATTTTAACGAGGAGCGATAGGCACTCGGCTGTCAGAGTCTGGGCCAGGCCTACCCCATCCCTTCCCTCCCCTTTTCCACCGTCACCCCAGCTAGACACCAAGTTCTATAATTAGCATTTGACACACTTCCCCACTTTGTTACAACACAGTGTTCTGTTCTGAGAAGTGAGAAGTGCGTTGAAGAAAAAAAATTGACGATATAATGATCGGAAACTGTTGTGTGCTAACTTTGTCCAGCTTTGTATACTATCTGATTGTAGACTTGATCTGCTTGGGACAGTGTCACTGGTACAGTATCAATTAACTTTTTGTCATCATACAGGACAGTTCTTATTACATATATTTAACGGGTCCAGTGCACGTCGATATTTTGTGTGGGGGTGTAGAAAGTACGAGTAAAGTACTGAACGCCAGGACCTGCAGTTTATTGCCTCTCACTTTCAATTTGTTTTCTGGCCCAGTAGTGGGTTTTTTTCTGTGCCGATCAAGTCAGTTTCTATTAATCTCAGTAACTTCCATCATACGTTATTCAATTCATAATATTGTTTCTTGACACTACCGCATATTTTAGCTCTTTCACAGTATATTACAATGTTTACAGTGGTGTGTGTGTGTGTGTGTGTGTGTGTGAGTGGGGGAGGGGGTGGAGATGGCGAAAGTATGGGTATAAAATAAGGAGAGAGAGAGAGAGAGAGAGAGAGAGAGAGAGAGAGAGAGAGAGAGAGAGAATGTGTGTGTGTGTGTGTGTGTGTGTGTGTGTGTGTGTGTGTGTGTGTGTGTGTGTGTGTGTGTGTGTGTGTGTGTGTGTGTTGTGAAGGAAAGGAATAGTCGACGTGAATGACGGCCGGTCAGTTCTATAAACCACGAGCCGCTACTGTACATATTATTAATTAAGTGTGTTTGTCATCGTTTACTGCTGCTTCCACTTAATTGTCGGCTAAGATAAAATTATGTTGCGGGTGTTCGTCAAAGAAGATTTTACTTCTTGAATGAATCAGCTTTTATAATTCTTCTTTTTCATGTGTCAGGTCTGGGGCAGACATTAACAATAATAGTAACCCTTTCCGTCATGTTGTCTGTCCTCTTGATCAGCGTTGTTAAAAAAAATTATAGAAATTGATTTTATTCGTTGCAAAATTTAATTGTTCAGGCCACCTGGGCATGTTGCTCTTTGTCTCCTGCTCTTCTCCCCCCCCCCTCTTTTTCCATA
>NW_004797375.1:160681-170793 GCF_000002075.1 Aplysia californica
TCCCCCCCCCCTCTTTTTCCATATAGCAGCCGTTTCTCTGCTCTATTTGATCTATTTTCAAGGCCATGAGTCTCAGTTGTCTTTTTGTAATGGCTGTGATTATGGATCTTTTACATCTCGCCATTTGGAGCACTTCTCAATTTGTTTTCCTCTCTTCAAGTGAGATTCTGAATATTTTCCAAAGGCCCCAGCGTTCTCTCGGTGTCTTTGTTTAGAGTACAGTTCTCTGATCCTTACAAATGGATTGACCTTTCTAACAAGTTCTGTGTATTTTACTATTACCTTTTCTGTTACTATTTTATTCTCTGTTGCCCTGGAGCGTTGAGGGGGGATGTAAGTATCTCTGATAGGCCATCTTTGTAGCTCTATTGATATAACAGATCATCAGTGTTCCACTGATTTTCTCAATCCATCTTCTACGTGACATTCCTCTTCATTTGTATTCGGAGTACTTGCTGCCATATGCTCTTGGGGCTGATTGGCTAAGTGACATTTGTAACAGGTGGCAAAACTATCACTATATCACCGTTCGTAGGAAGGGTCAGTATAGAAACTGCAGCAAAGACATTAGATAATAACACAACAAAAATAACAACAGAAATAACTAAGACAACGTTAACAGCAAATGATAACAAACAATGAGAAACAACAAACAAGTAGTATAAAAATTAACCAATACTAGGAAACAATAAAGAGCAACAAATTTTAATTATACAGGACAAAGGTGTCCATTACAAATAGCTTCCAAGGGCGATAACCAATGATTTACTAAAGGCACACTTTGTATTCCTACATAATTTCCCCTTGCCATCGATACAATTGCATCTGCTCCTAATTCTATATTTCTTTATGTCTCTGTGTGTGTCTTTCTATTCTTGTGATGTATAGGTATATCTGGAGACATTTATTCTTGCATGCAGTAGTTTTACTTTTATGGGTTTTTCTTAACGTTCAGGTCTGGCATTTGTAGCATTATGTTGGCAAAAGCAATGGAAGTGATAAGATGTCTTTTTGTCCATAGAGATATTTGGGTGAGATATAACGGGTGCGAGTTTGTTCACAATGAATGACGCATTCGTTGAATAGTAAAAGAAATACAATAGATGGCGTATGTGGTATAGTGGATGAGAACTTTGGCGACGTACGCTGTAGACTCAAGTTCAATTCCCAGGGGGAGAGGTTTTTTTTTTAGCATCTCCATCTTTCTGCTGGGACATTGTATCCCTCTCATCCCAGGTGAACTTTCACAGACAGGATCAAAGTCAATGTCTGTCTACTAAATTATCTCAATTGTGCCAATTGGCCGGGGAGGGGGGGGGGGAGGGGTCGTGTAAAGCAGTTATATCTAAAACCAAAAAAAAAGCATAATAGTGTATTTTGTTTGGTTTTATTTTTTTTTTGTGGTTCCAGGACTCCATACGTCTTTGTTGTTCTGTCGGTAACCTTCCTCCCGATTCACCTGCTCGGTTTTTCCCTGATTCGCCTGCCAAGCCCAACAGCCTTTGACCAGGCTGCAAACGACGCTGAGTCACCCGGTTACGACGACAGAGCAATACAAAAGACGGAAGACGTTTTACAGATGGACAAGGAACCACACCAATTCCTGCCCAACAATTCTCAGGGAGGCTCCGATCACAGTTATACTAACGGAAAGGATAATTGTGATACCGCTGGGCATCAAAGAAAATGGTCCATATTATCAAGATTGTTAGGATTTTTCAAAAGAAAGTCAGATGAAAAAACACCCCTAGCATCTACATATAGTAGAACGAAGAGAGTTTTAAAAACTCCAGAGGAAGAGACTGAACTGAGCCCACCTGCACTACCAGAGAACCAGACAGAAATGGCTGTGCCACCCAAAACCAGAGCTCAGAACACAGAGAAATACCCACTGAACATTACCGCTTCCGAAGCTTTAAGAAATAAACAGTTTTACCTGTTGTTTTTTTGCATTGCTGCCACTGAGTACAACTTCGTCACAGTGGCCTGTTACTACAAAATGTTTGCCCAAAACGTCATAGCAGACGATCATTTTCTTAGCAGTGTTGGAACAATGGTTGCAATTTTTGTTTTGATTCGTAAACTGTTATGGGGCTTGGCAATCGATAAATTTGGATTGAAAAACACTTACTTGGCTATGCTATCAACCATAGCAATTTTTAGCGGGTTTTGGTATTTTACTCCTATCATTAACAAGTGGCTTTATTCTTTCTGGACGTGTGCATACGCTTCCAGTAACTTTGGCTGCTACACTACAGTGTCGGTTGCGTCGTACAGAATTTTCGGCTATGAGTACGTCACCACTATTTTTGGCCTGATTTCTGTTGGTGGAGTTATCGCTTCGTTGTGTTTGCCGTTCACCACAGAGGCGCTCTTGTCGTGCTATGGCTGGTTCGGGGCGTTCACTGCTGCTTCAGCGTTTATAGTTGTAGCTGTCATCTTGCTAGCTATTATCTTCCCAAACATTAAGTAAAGAAACCATGCATGGGTATGTATGTGTGAGGATGTGTGTTTGTATGTGCGTTCATGTGTGTCAGTGTGTGTCAAGTATATATATATTCAGAGGAATAACAAACGCAAAATTTTCATCGTCGTGAAATCGTAAGCGAAAGTCTCAGTTGGCGACTGCCGTTTACATGTTCTGTTGAAGCATGATGTTCAGGGCCGCGTTACCCGTAAGGCTGTTTAGGCTGTAGCCTAGGGCCTCGCGCCTCAAGGGGCCCCGCGCTTGCAAACATGACGTTTAAAAAATGTTTTTCACCAAAAAAAGAATTGTCCTCTTGTTGAATTGTTGTTATTATTTGTTGTTTGTATTGTTGTTGTTTTTACAGTTGTTGTTGTTGTTTATGTTGATGAGAAGGATGTTGATGCTACCGCTGTTGCTGTTGTTGTGGCTACTGTTGATGTGTTTTCCGAAGTTGTCTTTTGACTACGCCTAGGCGCTAGGCCGAAAACTATAACATTCTAGACCTACATTACGTCGAAATCCTGGCCACTCACAGTTACTTTCTGTTCTGGCTAAACGTTATCAAAGAGTCCACAAAACAAAAGGGGCCACTTCTCTCTTTGAGCCAATTAAAAAAGTGTCCTCAAAATTCGGTGGCGCCCTCTTCGCAAATGTGCACCCTTTGCGAACAGAGTTACCCTACTTGAGTTTAAAAAATTAAAGTGAAACTAGATCTAGATCTAGCAACGGACACTTTTTTGGCTGGGTGGCCCATCTTGTTATGTACTATCTTTGACGTTATACATGTAGTTATATCGTTTTGTTGAATTCGATCGAGTCTGTTGCTCAACTCTGCAACTTTATTTTCTTCAAGAACGAGCAGCAAGATCTTCAATGAACGGTACGTACTAGATCTAGATCTAGAATAATTACATTTATATAGTCTCTTTGTGTTTTATAATTTAACTCGCGCTCATATGACCTTATGCAGTAAAACCCTATACTAAACAAAATACTAAACTATGATCTAAGTACATCTGGAAATGAATCTAGATAGGTCGTTTACTACTGCGGCCAAAGAAGGGTCAAAGGCATGCTGACGTGTCGACAAGCAAGGGGGACAATTTATGCTCTTCTAACACTGAGGGGCCCGAGAACATGTCTTACTATGTTTTACTCTATGCTGAGCAATGCCGGCTGTAGGCCGAGTGACAAGAGCGCGCCAAGCAAGATTAGTGCTAGATCTAGATCTAGGCCTAATTAATAAAAAGCTTATTCCGCAACGAAGCGTAGTAATAGTAAAATGCCAGCTAGTGGTTTACCAAGCTGGGGACAAAAATTGGTAATTAGTTTGATCCAATTAAAACTGTGCAAAAAGGTTTCATTTTTTTTTTGGGGGGGGGGGGAGACACTATGTAGAATGCTTTGAATTTGAATGTTAATTCTCCTAATTGGGCTATTGCATGTATGTCAGACAGTCTTAATGTGATACTCTTAATTAGTATGTCTTCTTCTTCTTCTTCTCCTTCTTCTTTTTCTTCTTCTTCTTCTTCTTCTTCTTCTTCTTCTTCTTCTTCTTCTTCTTCTTCTTCTTCTTCTTCTTCTTCTTCTTCTTCTTCTTCTTCTTCTTCTTCTTCTTCCTCTTCCTCTTCTTCTTCTTCTTCTTCTTCTTCTTCTTCTTCTTCTTCTTCTTCTTCTTCTTCTTCTTCTTCTTCTTCTTCTTCTTCTTCTTCTTCTTCTTCTTCTTCTTCTTCTTCTTCTTCTTCTTCTTCTTCTTCTTCTTCTTCTCCTTCTTCTTCTTCTTCTTCTTCTTCTTCTTGGACGAGGCAGCCCAAGAGTTGTTGACGGCTTTGTGCAGGAGGGTGGTTGTCCCTTATCCACCTGTCAATGTGATCCCAAATGTTCTCTGTTGGGTTCAAATGCGGACTACAAGCCGGTCAGTCCATGCAGGTGACAGCTCTCTGCTGCAGGAAATCCCCCACGACGCGTGCGCGATATGACGTGGCGTTGTCGTCCTGCAGTACAGCCTGGGGTCCAATCTGCTTTAGGAGAGGAACAGCAAGGGGGCGCAGGATTTCGTCCCTGTACCTAGCCGAGGTCAAATTGCCCTGTATATGGTACACGGGGTCCTGTGGTGAGCTGAGAAGCTTCCCTATACCAGAACGGACCCTGCAAAGTAGGGCGCCACCTGCTGGGTGCACTCAGGGTGGAACAGCTGTCCTCGGCGCCTCCAGACGTGGGCTCCCCTGTCTGGGTGCAGCAAGTTGAATCTGGATTCGTTCGAGAAGACTACCTGGTCCCACTGACAATGTGTCCACTGTTATTGGCGAGCAGCCCACGCCTGGCGAGCTGCTTTGTTGGGCGGCGTGTGCCCTGGGCGCCTGGCAGGGACACAAGAAGCTAACCTCGCTCTCGTGGACATTGGCTGTCACCCGTAGTTGGTCCCTGATGCCGTTTGTAGTAGTGGTTCGTGACGTCACGGCCTGTTTGACGATGAACCGGTCGACGCTGTTGTTGGTCAAACGGGGCGATCCTGGTCGAGGCCTGTCCGGGACCCTTCCGGTCGCTCGCCATCGTTCTTGCAGCCTCTATATGACTGATGGGGACACCCCAAATCGATGTGCAACAACTGGGAACGTGGAACCATCTTGGAGCCAGGTAAGGGCTCGTCCTCGGTCGACGTCAGGCAGCGAGTGTTGTTGGGCCATCGTGTTATAATGAAACATGGCAGGAAAAACGCTGGCTTATAAAGAGTTGTAAGTGAGCAATATTCACAGCTACGACATCTCTTTAGCACGTGCCAAGCTTAGTTTTAGCTAACAGTCCCTATGCCAATGTTGCTGAGTCAGAGAAATTTAACCCATTTTTCATGCTTTTCGGCTGTGTTTCAGAATGCCCTGCGCCGTCGCAATGAAGCTGGTGCAGGCAAATTTGCCGTACAGGAAAACTGTGTCTAGTCGTCAGTGCGTGTGCCAAGTGTGGTTGACTGATCATAACGGGTTTATGCGATATAGAAGTTTGAATTTGACAGGTGAAAACACAAGCTGTTCCTTGACTTTTTTTGGCGAGTTTACTTTCTTGTCAAATAGTTCGAGAAGTGAGTTTGTGCTCATGAAGCCACGTAGTTCTGGTTTATAAATTTGAAACCTCGAATTATGGGATTCAGATGAAATAAAATCAGTATCAAGATTCAGAGAGACATTCATTACAAAACCGAAAGAGGGCTTTAGAAAAACTAAAGCCTGGTGAGTCTGCTGAACATGTGGCAATTGTTACAGGCGTGCATGTCTCCAACTTGTATATAGTTCAAAGCCAGTTTTGAGCCACCAACGTTGCCAGTGATTTCACCCAAGTCGGAAGACCAAGGGGACAACTGCAGTTAAGGATCGCTCCTTGATGCACCAGTACCAAATGGATCCGTTCCTGACAGACGCCAAGATCACACGGAACCCCACAAGACGAACGAGCGGGCCCTGAGTACAAGTAGCGTGGGATGTAGATTGCACTCCTCAGGTCTCCGGTGCGGACGGCCTTGTTGCATGCCAGTTCTTACCCCTCAACAACACGGTGACCGGCTTCTGTGGGCATAGGCTCACATGAACTGGGGGAACTCTGCATTAGGCGGCAAATAGGCGCATATGTGTGTGGCGCAGAGACCTGACGTACTACACTGAAGGCAACGTCGTGGAGAGACCATTGGGAAGGGGCAAGCGCCATGATTTGGGGAGCCATCCCTCTGAATTAAAGAACTGGGCCAGTGTTCGTCCAGAAAACAACACAAGACCTCATGCTGCCCGTTTATTACAGCAGTTCCAGGAGCAAACCAACATCATATTTTGTCTAATCCACCACGTTCACTCGATGTAAAACCATTGTGCACTTTTGTGACGTGATCCAGAGGCAGCTAGACCTGCTGCAAAAATGACCACGGATACCTCCTCCCATCGACCAGGTGTGGGTGCAGATTCCAGGTCGGCTAATAAACGCCCTCGTGAATTAAAAGGGTCAAAGATGGAGAGCGGTTATTACAGAGCCTGCAGTTAACAGGCAAGTTTGTATTTAGAGAAATAAGGCCTTTTCTACTCTTGTGGCACCTACCTTTGAAGTGCCACTCTTTAACCTCTTTGGGGTTCTAGGGGAGGACGGGTGGACTCTTTCTCCATCCCCAGTCTCCCCCCTCCCTTTTTTATCCCTTCTTCTTCTTCTTTATCCTCACGCCCGACCGTTTTGAGGGACCCTTCCTCCCCACTCTTCCCACCCCCTCTTCCCAGCCCCCCCTCTTTCCAGCCCACCCGTCTGCCCCTCCAGTAGACAGCCCCTAGCAAACGAGAATGATCCCCTACCCTGTTCTGTCTCCAGGAAGGGCGGAGCCCGTCACTCCTCCCCCAAAACCTCCCAGTAGGCTGCAGATCAATCAAGGACCTAGAAAACCCTCCGCTTCCCCCACAAGAAGGAGGCAGAGTGTTTCGAAACCTGGGCCTTTGAGCTCCAAATCTAAAAAAACCCTCTCAAAATGGCAGTCCTGCAATGGAATGCCGGCGGACTCCAACTTTCCATTGCAGAATTGCCTGAAAGTTCGCACCAGCTTCAACAAAAGAGGATTTGATGCGTATCATCATATTCACACGGAGAACCAGACTGCTTCCGGTGGAACCAGCATCTACACCGACTACAACACACTTCACAGACAAGTACATCTTAGAGCAACCCTCCAGACTATTGTCGTACGGGTTACTCTGGGCAGAACAATCCTTTTCTGCTCTGTTTATGCTCAACCAAATTACTCCCTCAAAATAACGAAACTAAATTATTTACAGCTCAAGCTCCCACGACACTTTATTTTGCAGGGGGATTTTAATGCTCTTAGCCACCTTTGGAAAGATTAACCCACCGAACAAAACAAAAACATATTCGAAGATTTCTTATTTCAAAATGACATCTGCCTCTTAAATGTCCTCCACTTACAGAACCAGATTCACTTTTGCACTTCATCTCTTGACTTCATCCTTTGTACCCATGACCTAGTCCGAGATCCAAGAGTGGTCTGTGCAGGATGACCGCACAGACCATTTCCCTATTTTTCTTTAAAAACCAGTAGCCTCCAACCCCCCCCCCTCCGATCATAGAACGCTTCACTTTTTAAAAAGCACACTTGGACGGGTTCGCCGCTGAATGTTCCCAGACTTTGAACTCCACTCTTGACCTCAACTACAACAGATTCCATGAAACTCTTCTAGAAACATGTCACAATTACATGTATTTACCCAAAACACCCCCAAAACCCCGGAAGAACAAAATCTGGTTCTCTCGGGAATGCAATGAGGCAGTAAAGAAAAACAAGGCAGCATGTCGGAGAGCCGTCGACAACAATACCACAGAAAACATTCGTGCTTCTCCAGAAGATTACGCATTGTACACACTTTCCTGACACACAACTTCGCGGAGATGAGAAACCGTCTTGTGTTGGATGCGACACAGATTTTACCGTTAGACACCTCTTAACAGAATGTCCAGCCTTCGGAGGGAAGTATTTTACATTTTAAAAAAATGCAACATCTGTTTCTGTCGCTGATCCCTGCAGAATCGTCGATTTTCTAAAGACCATTGGCCTTTACGATAAATTGTAAATACAGCTAGTTTGATTGTACGTATGTTGTCATGTTTTAATTGTTATTTTACCTCCATTTTTTTACATTTAAAATCTGATGATTGTCCTAAGGGAAACCGTGCTGTGAACTGTACCTGTTAATGCAACCAACGTGTATTTCGCGCACTCGTTTAACTCTATGCAGTTGCGCGCCGTAAAACTTACTAAACAAACAACAATTAACAATCTGATATAGAGAAATATTGACATAGGTCTCAACCTAGCGGCTGGGCGAATTACACGTGTACGCCCCAGATGGATAGACGGATGGTGAGTTGTGTTTAGAATATTAATAAGCTTTCGTTTCAATAAACCAAAGTGATTTCCCTTAATTAAAGTTTACCAAGTAGAAGACTCAGAACTATGTGACAAAATTGACCTTGACTCTGATAAGAAAATCAGTAAACACATGAATAGGTTTGTGACATGGACATGGACATTTTCTTCTAATATTAAAGCTAATGTCTCTTCAAAGAAAACTGTTAATACTATGGACAAAAGCAAAGAAGAACTGTGGCATCTGAATATAATCTGAGAGTTTCAAACTCCATACAAAAACATCCCTAAAATCTAAAATCGGGACAGCTTATAGCGGTTATGTCATCTCAAAGGGGGAGGGGTTCCTTTTGTTTATCAATCACAAAATTATCAAAACTGTAATAGAGAGGACAAATTAAGTCCATAAAGAATGTTAAAGAACTAAGGAACAGATGGGGCCACACAGACGGAATTGAAATATATTCTCAAATTGGCATCCTGTGGCACACAAGTAGCAACCATCAAACAAACTTTACCTTGGCACCCACTTCATCCTGTTTGTAAATGAAAATATCACTGTAGTTGAACAGCTTGCGCCCCTTTAGGGGAAGATGGAGCTTTATGTCCAGCAAGCCAGACAAATGCAGCATACAGATTTTTGGAGCATCAATAACTTATCTCCTTTTAGGCATGCTTTGTTTGGACAGAATCAAAAAGGCCTAGAGCCGACACTGAAAAGAAGACTGGTGAATTTCAATACAGTCATTGAACTTGCTGTTGATTTCAAGGGGAGTAGACAAGATTTAGATCTCACTTGTGACAATTTTTTTAATTAACCTAGCATCTGCTTTTATTGCCATTTTTCGGTCCAAAAACTGCTAAAAGTTGCCACAAAAATGGAAAAAGTTGCATGAAAAGTTGCCATTAATTTTCAAGCTTTCAATTCTCTGTAACGACGTTCATAGCTATACGTTGACAGATGCACCTTGGCCTAAAGCACAAGAATTTCTTGTGCTCTGTTTTAAGCGTCCAGAATATCATTTGTAGCCACAGAGTGTGTAAAAACGCGAAAAATAAAGGTTTCACAATAGAATGAAATCAAAATTAAAACAGCACATAAACAACCCCAAAAATTAACAAGTATAAGGGCGTGCGTCCATCTACCCGACGAATGGCCGTTTTAATCCTAAACGTGTGGAATTCAAGAAAAAGTACAGGATATTACATGTAAATTATGGAATTAAACTTAAGGGGCCTGTGTCAGAACATGTGTTCGGTTTTGGTGGAGACACGCTCTACATAACACTTTAATATGTTATATATATTTAAAAAGATAGGAACAACATCAAATCTAGCATCTGCGTTTGTAGCGCCAGTCGCGGCAGCAATATTTGCATTTTTTGAAAAAAAACAAAACAAAAACAAAACCACTGCTAGGGAATAAAAATATAAAGAAAGAAAAGAAAAGAAAAGAGAAAAGGAAAAGAAACCGAACCTCTTTATTTTTAGAAAGAAAATTTATTTTCACTTCAGCTTCACTTTTTCTCTTTCTCACTTGCTGACACCACGTTGAGTTGTTATTTTATACTTGAAGAATATAAGTACATTGCATACTATTTCTATTGCCTTTTCTCTTTTATTTTTCCTTCTTTTTGGTGTTTTAATTAAAAATTGTTACCATTTTTTGTCTTTATATAGCGTAATGTCATCTTTTTTAAATGTTGTTCCTACCTACCTATATATATGTAATATAATATATAT